>NC_083779.1:9361208-9368708 GCF_015708825.2 Lethenteron reissneri
GGTGGCTAGGAGATGTTGACTAACTCGCCCGGTCGACAGGAGGCCGTGGGTTTGATCCCGACCCTGACGATGCCTGTTGCTGTATATTTGGAGTTTGCGTGTCTCTCTCTCATCATCAACACGGTGGCTGGGAGATGTTGACTACCTCGCCCGGTCGACAGGAGGCCATGGGTTCGATCCCGACCCTGACGATGCCTGCTGCTGCTGTATATTTGGAGTTTGCGTGTCTCTCTCTCTCATCATCAACACGGTGGCTGGGAGATGTTGACTACCTCGCCCGGTCTACAGGAGGCCATGGGTTCGATCCCGACCCTGACGATGCCTGCTGCTGCTGTATATTTGGAGTTTGCGTGTCTCTCTCTCTCATCATCAACACGGTGGCTAGGAGATGTTGACTACCTCGCCCGGTCTACAGGAGGCCATGGGTTCGATCCCGACCCTGACGATGCCTGCTGCTGTATATTTGGAGTTTGCGTGTCTCTCTCTCATCATCAACACGGTGGCTGGGAGATGTTAACTCCCTCGCCTGGTCTACAGGAGGCCGTGGGTTCCATCCCGACCCTGACGATGCCTGCTGCTGCTGCTGTACATGCGGCAGGGCAGGTGATTCGTGGCGGTGTGCTCACATTTGCCGGAAGCCGCCGCTGGGATGTCCTTGTTGGAGCCCGACAGCCGGATCTGTCCGTACTTGTCCTGCAAGCACGGCAGACGCAGCGACACGCGGATCACACAGGGGATAACACACGCACACACACACGCACCGTGGCTAACACACACACACACACCGTGGCTAACACACACACCGTGGCTAACACACGCTCACACACCGTGGCTAACACACACACACACCGTGGCTAAGACACACACACACTGTGGCTAACACACACACACCGTGGCTAACACACACACACACACCGTGGCTAACACACACACACACCGTGGCTAACACACACACACACACCGTGGCTAACACACACACACACCGTGGCTAACACACACACACACCGTGGCTAACACACACACACACCGTGGCTAACACACACACACACACCGTGGCTAACACACACACACACACCGTGGCTAACACACACACACACCGTGGCTAACACACACACACTGTGGCTAACACACACACACACACCGTGGCTAACACACACACACACACCGTGGCTAACACACACACCGTGGCTAACACACACACACACACACACCGTGGCTAACACACACACACCGTAGCTAACACACACACACCGTAGCTAACACACACACACACACCGTGGCTAACACACACACCGAGGCTAACACACACACACACCGTGGCTAACACACACACACACACACCGTGGCTAACACACACACCGTAGCTAACACACACACACACACCGTGGCTAACGCACACACACACACACCGTGGCTAACACACACACACACCGTGGCTAACGCACACACACACACACCGTGGCTAACACACACACCGTAGCTAACACACACACACACCGTGGCTAACGCACACACACACACACCGTGGCTAACACACACACACACGCACCGTGGCTAACGCACACACACACACCGTGGCTAACACACACGCACACCGTAGCTAACGCACACACACACACACACCGTGGCTAACACACACACACACCGTAGCTAACACACACACCGTGGCTAACGCACACACACACACCGTGGCTAACGCACACACACACACACACACCGTGGCTAACACACACACACACACCGTGGCTAACACACACACACACCGTAGCTAATACACACACACACACACCGTAGCTAACACACACACACACCGTGGCTAACACACACACACACACACCGTGGCTAACACACACACACACACACCGTGGCTAACACACATACACACACACCGTGGCTAACACACACACACCGTAGCTAATACACACACACACACACACCGTAGCTAACACACACACACACCGTGGCTAACACACACACACACACCGTGGCTAACACACACACACACACCGTGGCTAACACACACACACACACCGTGGCTAACACACACACCGTGGCTAACACACACACACACACACTGTGGCTAACACACACACACACACCGTGGCTAACACACACCACACACACCGTGGCTAACACACACACCGTGGCTAACACACACACACACCGTGGCTAACACACACACACACCGTAGCTAACACACACACACCGTAGCTAACACACACACACACACCGTGGCTAACACACACACCGAGGCTAACACACACACACACCGTGGCTAACACACACACACACACACACCGTGGCTAACACACACACCGTAGCTAACACACACACACACACCGTGGCTAACGCACACACACACACACCGTGGCTAACACACACACACCGTGGCTAACACACACACACACCGTGGCTAACGCACACACACACACACCGTGGCTAACACACACACCGTAGCTAACACACACACACACCGTGGCTAACGCACACACACACACACCGTGGCTAACACACACACACACACACGCACCGTGGCTAACGCACACACACACACCGTGGCTAACACACACGCACACCGTAGCTAACGCACACACACACACACACCGTGGCTAACACACACACACACCGTAGCTAACACACACACACACCGTGGCTAACGCACACACACACACCGTGGCTAACGCACACACACACACACACACCGTGGCTAACACACACACACACACCGTGGCTAACACACACACACACCGTAGCTAATACACACACACACACACCGTAGCTAACACACACACACACCGTGGCTAACACACACACACACACACCGTGGCTAACACACACACACACACACACACCGTGGCTAACACACACACACACACACCGTGGCTAACACACACACACCGTAGCTAATACACACACACACACACACCGTGGCTAACACACACACACACCGTGGCTAACACACACACACACACCGTGGCTAACACACACACACACACCGTGGCTAACACACACACACACCGTGGCTAACACACAGACACACACACACCGTGGCTAACACACACACACACACCGTGGCTAACACACACACACACCGTAGTTAACGCACACACACACCGTGGCTAATACACACACACACACACACCGTGGCTAACACACACACACACCGTGGCTAACACACAGACACACACACACACCGTAGCTAATACACACACACACACACCGTGGCTAACACACACACACACACCGTAGCTAACGCACACACACAGACACCGTGGCTAACACACACACACACCGTGGCTAACACACACACACACACCGTGGCTAATGCACACACACACACACCGTAGCTAACGCACACACACACACACCGTAGCTAACACACACACACACACCGTGGCTAACACACACACACACCGTGGCTAACACACAGACACACACACACCGTGGCTAACACACACACACACCGTAGCTAATACACACACACACACCGTGGCTAACAAACACACACACACACACCGTAGCTAACACACACACACACACCGTAGCTAACACACACACACACACACACCGTAGCTAACACACACACACACACCGTAGCTAACACACACACACCGTGGCTAACACACACACACACACACCGTGGCTAACACGCACACACACCGTGGCTAATACACACACACACACACCATGGCTAACACACACACCGTAGCTAATACACACACACACACACACCGTGGCTAACACACACACACACACCGTGGCTAACACACACACACACACACACCGTAGCTAACACACACACACACACCGTAGCTAACACACACACACCGTGGCTAAGACACACACACACACCGTAGCTAACACACAGACACACACACCGTAGCTAACACACACACACACACCGTGGCTAACGCACACACACACACACCGTAGCTAACACACACACACACACACCGTGGCTAACACACACACACACACCGTAGCTAACACACACACACACACACCGTGGCTAACACACACACACACACACCGTGGCTAACACACACACCGTGGCTAACACACACACACACACCGTGGCTAACACACACACACACCGTAGCTAACACACACACACACCGTGGCTAACGCACAGACACACACACACCGTGGCTAACACACACACACACACACCGTAGCTAACACACACACACACCGTAGCTAACACACACACACACCGTGGCTAACGCACACACACACACCGTAGCTAACACACACACACACACCGTGGCTAACACACACACACACACACCGTGGCTAACACACACACACACCATGGCTAACGCACACACACACACACCGTAGCTAACACACACACACACCGTGGCTAACACACACACACACACACACCGTGGCTAACACACACACACACACCGTGGCTAACACACACACACACACACACCGTAGCTAACACACACACACACACCGTGGCTAACACACAGACACACACACCGTAGCTAACACACAGACACACACACACCGTAGCTAACACACACACACACACACCGTGGCTAACACACAGACACACACACACCGTAGCTAACACACAGACACACACACACCGTGGCTAACACACACACACACACCGCCCGTGAAGCGGGCCTTGGTAGCCGCGATGATTTTTCATTTCCACACCGCGGCTCTCATTCCTACGGCCGCACCCGTTGCTTTACCCCCCCCCTCCCGCTCAGCTCATCGCTCTGTCTGAGAGTGACACCACATGCTGTCATCGCCTTGGCCAGTTTTCATTATAAATATTATTATTACCAAGTTCTGGGCAAATCTTCGGTCGGTCGGTGGGACGATCGACAGGCCGATGCGTCACGCTTTTCTCTCTCCGCCCGAGTTCCTAACAGCGGCGCAACTTCCCTCCGACTTCTCGTCCACGTGCGGTTTCATCTCCACCAGAGCCACCCCCCCCCCCCCCCCCACGTTAGAGACGGACGAGGCTAATGGGGTTTGGCGTTGGTGCGAACATCGTTTGGCCAAGCGTCACTAAATTATGAATCAACTGTCCGGCGGCTTGCGATTGATCGGACGAGGCCGGAGCCGTTGAACGTCGCCGGCTTTGCCACCGGTGGCTGGGAGATGTTAACTACCTCGCCTGGTGTGCAGGAGGTCGTGGGTTCGATGCTAACACAGACGCCTGCTGCTGCTGCTATAGAGTTTGTGGTGTCTCTCTCTCATCATCATCATCACGGTGGCTGGGAGATGTTAACTACCTCGCCTGGTGTGCAGGAGGTCGTGGGTTCGATGCTAACACAGACGCCTGCTGCTGCTGCTATAGAGTTTGTGGTGTCTCTCTCTCATCATCATCATCACGGTGGCTGGGAGATGTTAACTACCTCGCCTGGTGTGCAGGAGGTCGTGGGTTCGATGCTGACACAGACGCCTGCTGCTGCTATAGAGTTTGTGGTGTCTCTCTCATCATCATCATCACGGTGGCTGGGAGATGTTAACTACCTCGCCTGGTGTGCAGGAGGTCGTGGGTTCGATGCTGACACAGACGCCTGCTGCTGCTATAGAGTTTGTGGTGTCTCTCTCATCATCATCATCACGGTGGCTGGGAGATGTTAACTACCTCGCCTGGTGTGCAGGAGGTCGTGGGTTCGATGCTGACACAGACGCCTGCTGCTGCTATAGAGTTTGTGGTGTCTCTCTCATCATCATCATCATCACGGTGGCTGGGAGATGTTAACTACCTCGCCTGGTGTGCAGGAGGTCGTGGGTTCGATGCTGACACAGACGCCTGCTGCTGCTATAGAGTTTGTGGTGTCTCTCTCATCATCATCATCATCACGGTGGCTGGGAGATGTTAACTACCTCGCCTGGTGTGCAGGAGGTCGTGGGTTCGATGCTGACACAGACGCTTGCTGTGTATTTGTCGTTTCCAGGTTTCTCCCTGTGGTTGCGTGGATTTTTTAAATGGCTTCCCGGGTTTTCCCTCCACGTTTAGACGCAGGCATTGATATTATTTAGATTATTTTGCTGCTATAAATGTCCAAATGATGGGCAACTTTGTTAAGCTATCATTTGTGGCCAGGTTACTTTGGAAAAGTAAGCGAATACCCCAGTGGGCTTTGCCTGGTAGGACGGGGATGGTTTCGTGTTGTATCTGTTTGTGTTTGGGCGATTTGTTTACCTGACTTGGACTTCCCACTCCCATCGTGTTTGTGTTGTTTGTTGTTGTTGTTGTGACGTTCTTACCCGGTGCCCCTACTGGACACCTGTGTAAAAGAGCTTCATAGCTCATCGGATTCCCCGTGCAGTAATAAATAAGCAATAATCTCATCCCGATGACCGAAGTCGTTTTTTGCCGGCTTCGGCGCCGTGGTGGTGGCGACGGCGGTGGCTTTGCTAAGACTCCGGCTCTCACTGCCGCTGCCGCTGCTGCTGCCAATTGAGCAATTTGGCGGCGTTCAGCGTTGGGGATGTGGTTTGGCCAACGCTGGTCACTTGAGACGTTCACAGAAGCGAATCGTCGATTCTGTGAACTGCCGCGGAACCCGGAAGAGAACCCACGCAGAGCAGGGAGAGAGAGAGCACACTTACTCACTCACACTCACTCACTCACACTCACTCTCACTCACTCACACACTTACTCTCACACACACTTACTCACTCTCACTCACTCACACACTTACTCTCACACTCACTCACACACTTACTCTCACACACACTTACTCACTCTCACTCACTCACTCACACACTTACTCTCACACACACTTACTCACTCTCACTCACTCACTCACACACTTACTCTCACACACACTTACTCATTCTCACTCACTCACTCACACACTTACTCTCACACACACTTACTCACTCACACTCACTCACTCACACACTTACTCTCACACACACTTACTCACTCTCACTCACTCACTCACACACACACTTACTCTCACACACACTTACTCACTCACACTCACTCACTCACACACTTACTCTCACACACACTTACTCACTCACACTCACTCACACACTTACTCTCACACACACTTACTCACTCTCACTCACTCACACACTTACTCTCACACACACTCTCACACTCACTCACTCACACACACACTTACTCTCACACACACTCTCACACTCACTCACTCACACACTTACTCTCACACACACTCTCACACATCCTCTCTCACACACACTTACTCACTCACACTCACTCACTCACACACTTACTCTCACACACACTCACACTAACTCACTCACTTGAACACTCACTCTCACACTCATTCACTCTCACACACACTCGCTCACTCGCTCACTCACTCACACTCACTCACACTCACTCACAATCACTCACTCACTTACACTCACATCCTCTCTCACACACTCACACACTCGCTCACTCACACTCATTTACTCACTCACTCACACTCACACTCGCTCACACTCATTTACTCACACTCATTCACTCTCACACTCACACTCATTTACTCACACTCACTTTCACTC
>NC_083779.1:9373708-9377583 GCF_015708825.2 Lethenteron reissneri
GGAGCGAGAGCTCAGAGCGAGAGACCAGACGGGAGAGGAGGCGTTTGCTCGAGTGACGCCGGGGCACGAGTGAGTGGGTGAGTAAGTGAGTGGGTGAGTGGGTGGGTGGGTGAGTCAGTGAGTGGGTGGCTGAGTGGGTGAGTCCGTGGGTGAGTCCGTGAGTGGGTGTGCGGGGGACATCTCGAGCAGCAGCCAAATACTGGGGAGGGGAAAAACCCGGAGAGAGACGCAAACTCCGAAAATACAGCAGCCGTCGCGTCAGGGTCGGCATCGAACCCACGACCTCGTGCGTAGCAGGCGAGGTGGTTAACGTCTCCCAGCCACTGGGAGGCACTGGGTGAGGGTGGAGGGTGGAGGCACGGGTGAGGGTGGAGGCCGCGCGTTGCTCGGCCGTTGCGTCAGACGGGGGGGGGGGGGCGGCAGCGAGGGCGAGGCCACAACACAAAGCGGCGGCGGCGGCTGCGTGAGTCGGCAGCGGTCCAACGGGGAAGGGGGCAGCTCCAGCCAGAGGGAGGGGGGAGAGGGGGGAGAGTGTGAGAGTCACGTGAGTGAGTGTGAGAGAGAGAGTGAGTGTGGGAAAGAGGGAGGAGGGAGGGAGAGTGAGAGAGGGGGTGGGGGAGAGGGGGTGGGGGGGAGGGGGAGGGGGGGAGGGGGAGGGAGAGTGAGAGAGGGGGTGGGGGAGAGGGGGTGGGGGGAGGGGGAGAGGGGGGGAGGGGGAGAGGGGGGGAGGGGGAGAGGGGGGAGGGGGAGAGGGGTGGAGGGGGAGGGGTGGAGGGGGGGAGGGGTGGGGGTGGAGGGGGGGAGGGGTGGAGGGGGAGAGTGGGAGGGGGAGAGGGGGAGAGGGGGGGAGGGAGAGGGGGAGAGGGGGGGAGGGGGGGAGGGGGAGAGGGGGGGAGGGGTGGAGGGGTGGAGGGGGGGAGGGGGGGAGGGGGGGAGGGGGGGAGAGGGGGAGCGGTGGAGGGGGGGAGGGGGGGAGGGGTGGAGGGGGGGAGGGGGAGAGGGGGAGAGGGGGGGAGGGGGAGGGGGAGAGGGGGGGAGGGGGAGGGGTGGAGGGGTGGAGGGGGAGAGGGGGGGAGGGGGAGGGGCAGAGGGGGGGAGGGGGGGAGGGGGAGGGGGAGGGGTGGAGGGGTGGAGGGGGAGAGGGGGAGAGGGGGAGAGGGGGAGGGGCAGAGGGGGGGAGGGGGGGAGGGGGGAGGGGGAGGGGGAGAGGGGGGAGGGGGGAGGGGGGAGGGGTGGAGGGGTGGAGGGGGAGAGGGGGGGGAGGGGGGGAGGGGGAGAGGGGGGAGGGGCAGAGGGGGAGAGGGGGAGGGGCAGAGGGGGGGAGGGGGGAGGGGGGGAGGGGGGAGGGGGGAGGGGGAGAGGGGGAGGGGTGGAGGGGGAGAGGGGGGGAGGAGGGGAGATGCAGGGGGAGAGTGTGAGTGAGAGTGTGAGTGAGTGAGAGTGTGAGAGAGGGAGAGAGGGAGAGAGGGAGAGTGGGAAAGAGGGAGGAGGGAGGGAGAGAGATTGAGAGAGGGGGAGGGAGAGAGATGAGAATGGCGGTGGCGGCTTGGGGAAGCCTTCACCCGGCAGGTTAATGAGAGACTGAAACAAGAGAAGACGTGGGGCGAGAGAGAGGGAGGGTGTGGGGGGGAGAGGGTGTGTGGGATTGGGAGAGACAGGGAGAGAGGGTGTGAGAGAGAGGAGAGGCGCGCTTCGTTTTGAGCTCCTGACTTTCTTATAATTTTTCTTTAAAAACCCGCTTCTAACTGCTTCTTTTCTTTACAGATTTTACTCAGTACGAGTAAGTATTCTGCCTCTTGCACACACAGGTAGTCATATTTGTGTGGTTTTCTATTTTTCTTTACTTTCTGAAGCTTAACAGCTCGGGGGAGGCACAGCCTTCTGAAACACGCTGTGGTTTCTAAAGTGCGGTGGTCGAACCCATAGTTTATTCAAGCATCGTTTTTCATACTTTAACTGGCTTTTTATACTTTGCTTATAGTTCCGGTATTCTTCTGCTTATGTTGTTAATCTCAGTTGCGATTCTCAACTATTTAAGATTTGTTATAACTTGTTTCTAGTGTGAGCATTTGCCGTTAAAGCACAGAGTTTAAGCCACACGATAATTTGAACGCTACTGTTGACTTTGCGGATTAGGAAGCCTAATGGTTAATGATTAACTATTGGGCTCCTTTCGCGCAGGTACAGTTTATTTATTTATTTATGACGTAAATTTATTATTCGATCTCCATTTATTATTTATTTGTACATTCTATTTTTTCTCAATAGGTTAATTTATTCAATAAATAATAAATACATCTAATTTATTCAATAAATTAATTTATTCCTTTTCCTAACTTTCTTTATTTTCTTCAACGAGGATTACTTCTTGATCCTCAGTTTACACTCTCGAGGGGAGCTCTATATAGAAGCGCTACACCACAGTCAGGCAGCGTTTGAGGGTAGGAGGCATTAAATGGCCACCTACGCACAGGCCGCAGCTGCCAATCTGCCCGGAGCCACGAGGCCCCCCACTCGGGCCTCTGCTCCAAGGCCAACCCCCCCAAGCGCGCAGCGAACATTTCCGCCCGCGCGAGAACGGCATCCGCTGCTACGCCTCGAGCTCCGTCATGATCGAGGAGTACGTCATGGCCCTGGCCGCCATCGTCCCGCCAGACACCATCGCCCACGCCGCGAAGCTCAGCGGGGAAAGCCGTCTTCTTCCTGACGACGAAGAAGGTGGCCGATGCGGCCGTCGAGAAGGGGATAACCGTGCGGGGAGTGTACGTCCAACTGGAACCCATCGTTTCGGTGGCGGCGCGAATCGTCGTTTCCAACGTGCCGCCCTACATCCCCGACAAGGACATGCTGGAGCACGTGTCCAAGCTGGGCACGGTCGTGTCGCCAGTACGTGGCGTGTCGCTGGGGTGCAGACACCCCACCCTGAAACACGTCTTTTGTTTCAGGAGGCAGGTGCAAGTCCTACTGACTCCCGGACAACAGGGGGAGGGATCGTTTGTGATTGTCTATGCAGGCGTTGCCCATAGACTGTACTATGCCAAGGATTGCATCAAATGCAATCTTTGCAAAGAAGAGGGCCACTTCCGAAGGGATTGCCCTAAACCGACGACGCCAAGGGTCGGAGGAAAAGAGTGGGGAGGAGGGAGGCACAGCAGAGGGGGGAAAGCAGCAAGAGCCCCCACTGCAACAAGGCCCCAACAGCCCACACCGGACCCGCCAGCCACGCAGCCTCCTACACCTGAGGTAGTGGCCCCAACATCGCCACCTCAAGCGACTAATCGCAAGAGGAAAATACTGAAGGAAACCGGATCGCAAGGGTCTAATTCAGAGGAGGAACCCCTCCCAGACCTCGAACCGGAAGAAGCGGTGAAACCTCCCACACCGGGGGAGGAACCAGAACAGCTGCCGGACGCCGACGACATGGTTTTCGCATCCGGACGCCACGCCGAGTGACGCGCGGGCGGCGAGGAAGAAACTCGTCATAAGGAAGAAGCAGTGTGCGGGGGGGTTTCCACAGCAGGGAGCGCGGACGATGAAGGAGACATCGCCACGGAAATCGACCCGTCTACTGCGGTGATAGAGACTCACTCCCCACCAGCTATGCATGAAACGATGACAGATCCTATTGGCTCAGCCTCGACCAAGATGAGGAAGTCGGTGGAGAGTCATCAAGCACATCACGAGGATGAAATGGATGGGAATGACGAGGAAGGTCCCCGTCCCACTGCTGACCCAAACAGGGAAGAAACACCCCGGGGCCACCCCCCAAGAGCCTGAGCAGGAGACATCCCAAATCGTCCACGACACTGGGGGAGAGGATGCCGCTGGGCCATGCGCCAGCCCAGCCGCTGCAGCTCTTCAGAGCAGAGCCGGAC
>NC_083779.1:9378083-9385583 GCF_015708825.2 Lethenteron reissneri
GTTCGTGAATTTTTTTTATCCAAAATTTTACACTTTTTAGGATAAAAAATATTAGATTTATTTACCAATTGCTTAATGGTGCAATGCAATCATCTGACCCATAGGTGGCAGCCATCTCAAGCCAGAGGACGAGAGGACTCTAGCCGCTACGCATATAAAGGATTTATAGTGAAAAACTTTGTTTTTACGGGTTATACTTATTTTTCTTCTAGGTTAGCTCGTGTCAATAATAAATGTGTCGTTAAACCCGCCGCCACCACCACCACCACCACCCGACACAGCCAATTGAGTAAGGGGTTTGGGGCCGTCCATAAATGACGTCACGCACCTGGGGGGGGGGGTGAGAAATGTGACGTCACATCAAAATGCGCAACTTTAAATAAATATAGACAACACGTTCTACTTAATTGAATAGACTTTATAATAAATGTTTTCTCCTACAACATCAGAGTGCAGCGCCACATTAAATACGCACTACAATGACAATAGTTTAAAGCGATTTGAATCGTTTTTTTTTTTGGGGGGGGGAGGGGGAGCAGAGATTTGTGACGTCATATTTGAGGGGTGAGGGGGGGTCTGACTCAAATTGGCTTCACATTGAGAAGAGGTTCATTGGGCCAAGCGCCACTGCCGCCCCCATCTCGGCCCTCGTAGCGACTACCCACTCGCAGGCTGTGTGCTCGCCAGCCCTGGCAGACACCCCGCAGCCAGAGACGATGGGTGGCAGGCGGCACTCGACGGAGGAGACGGTAACAGGGGGCGGTATATCTTCTTGGTTCTTTCGATAAAGTCACGTAGAAGGGAAATAATAAAATAACAAAAATAAAACATACTAAAATAATTCTCACGACGTTTCGGCCACAACGCAAGAAGCCGAACAGGTCTGTCGGAAAGACAGCGTCTGAATGAAACACCACCAGGCTCGGAGCGTGTGTCTAAGCTGCTGGGTTGGAGGCGGTAACTCCACAGGTTGGTCGCGCAAGACGAACGCCCTCGCGGCCCTGTGCAGGGAGGGGATGAGGCCACGGACGGGATGGAACACGAGCCACGGCGCGGGTAAGCGCGCACGATTGCCTGCGCGGTGCGGTGTCGCCCTGGGCCTTTGAAATTTCGGGAATAAAAAATTAACCCGTAAAAAAAAGTTTTTCACTATAAATCCTTTATATGCGTGGCGGCTAGAGTCCTCTCGTCCTCTGGCTTGAGATGGCTGCCACCTATGGGTCAGATGATTGTCTGCCAGCATTAAGCAATTGGTAATTAAATATTTTAAAAAAATTCCCTAAACAGTGTACAATTTTGGAATGTTTTTTCACGAAAATAAATTGTCACGCACAACGAGTCTGTGTGGAAAAGGTCAGCTCGATTGGATCACGGGAAGTGGGTTAAAAAACGACCGAAAGATTTGCACGGTCGTAAGCGTGCAAGCACGCAAGCGAACTTAATATAAAGGATTTAAAAATAGATTTTCAGTCTCTCGTCTTCAACCTCTGGGCCGTCAAGACCCCACTCCCTGCCTCCTCGAGCCGTTCGCAGCATCCGTGTGATGCCAGCGAGTGCTGCTGCTAGACGGTGGTATGTAAAGTCCTTCTCCCGTCCGTGAGACGCCGTGAGTCCAGCTTCGAGGTACGTGGTAGAACGTTTCAGTGACTGGGTACGTAGTCTCGGCTCTTCTCGCGAATAAAAACGAGCACAGAGCATCGGTGTGGTGTGTGTGATGTGTGTGTGATGTGTGGTGTGTGATGTGTGTGTGTGCGGAGCGACGCAGGTTTGGGTGCGTTCGTACAGCTGTGCGCCGCGTTGGGGTGAGTCGTGGTGTCCACGAGGGTGTGTGGGTGCACCCCGTGCGGCCGCAGGTGTGGGTGCGGTGGTGTCACCGGGCGGGTGTGTGGGTGAACCCCGTGCGGCCGCAGGTGTGGGTGCGGTGGTGTCCACGAGGCTGTGTGGGTGCACCCCGTGCGGTGGTGAGCCAGCAGTTGAGCCGTGTCCCTCAGAGGGCGCTAACGGGGGGGGGCGGGTGGCCAACTCCGCGCCCGGCCGCCTTTGTCTCCCCTGTGGCGATGATTTAACGCACCGCGCTAGGTACTCGTTTGAGGCTGAGTCGACCTAGGGGAGGCCCAGGACCGGTTCAGATAATCGTCGCCGCACGTGGGCGCTGGGTGTATCGCAACGTCGCAGGATCGCGAGAGGAGGTCTCCATCCAGCAGAGGGTTGACTCTGGATGCTCGTGATGATGATGGTGGTGGTGGAGCAATTGCCCCCCAGGGTCTGTGCATGTCTGAACATTGGGGCCCACACACCGCGTGGCTTATTAATGAGGTGTGGGGGCATTCACGTGGTGACATCAGCATACGGCACGAATCACGAAAACTCACTGGACGCACAAACTACTAACACACACACACACCACTAACACACACACCACTAACATACACACACCACTAACACTCACACCCCACTAACACTCACACACCACTAACACACACACACCACTAACACACACACACCACTAACACACACACACCACTAACACACACACACCACTAACACACACACACCACTAACACACACACACCACTAACACACACACACCACTAACACTCACACACCACTAACACACACACCACTAACACACACACACCACTAACACACACACACCACTAACACACACACCACTAACACACACACACCACTAACACACACACACACACCACTAACACACACACTGGGGAGACAAAGGCGGCCGGGCGTGGTGCTGGCCACCCACCCCCTAGTGTGCCGTGCCGGCCTTCATAGGTGCTCCATGCTAACAGCACTTGCCCCTACAGTCTGCTCAGGCTATACGGGGGATCTTTGTCTTTGTGCATGCCGCACGTGTTAGCAGCGCATTGAGAACGACTGTTAATGGGCACATCATAAATAAAAATTATTATTACAAAGATAACAAAGTTAAAGATCCCCCTTATAGCCTTAACAGACTGTAGGGGCAAGTGCTATTAGCGAGCACCTATGAAGGCCGGCACGGCACACGAGGGGGTGGGTGGCCAGCACCACGCCCGGCCGCCTTTGTCTCCCCAGTGGCGATGTTTACTACGCATTTGAGGCTGAGTCGACCTAGGCGAGAGCACAGGACCGGTTCAGACAATCGTCACCGGTGTTGGTGGCCGTGAGCGGGAATCGAACTCAGGTACCACCGGGTTCGTGGCGCGGCGTGGCGCTAACCGCTCCACCACCGCTCCCCACACACCACACACAGACGCGTGCATGCATCACGTGATGCCCAGCACGTGGTACGTGTAATGAGTGGCTCCGACACGGTAAGTAACTTCAAGTGTTTCATAAATAAATCTTTGGCAGAGCCACTTCTCTCTCTGTCCGCGGATGCCCCGCGCCACGTGGCGCTCGCCCCGCCCGCTGGCCGAGCGGCCACGTGGCAGGTCAAGATGGCGGGGCAGCAGCGACGGGGAGCTCCTCTTGATCTTCACACACCGACCCCGCACCTTGCTGGACCCCCCCCCCCCGGCTTATATTCGCTCCCCGGAGGCTAAGCCCCTCCTGGAACCTTCGGGAACGTTCCAGAGGCTTCCCTGGCAGAGCCGCCCATTCACCTTTACCCCAAATAGAATCCCTACTATCGATAAACCGTGGACTGTATGATCGGTAATGTCACCCCCACATCAGCAACTGAGCATAACAACAACCAGAATGGAATAAGAAGAATAAGGAATGCCCCAACAATCAATGCCAGACAACACCAATGTGGAATAGGAGCAGACACGCGAGTTAAAAGCCAGATGCTTCGAGAAGACCGCGACATCTTGTGACGTGTCCGCGTAGCCGGCCCATCTGCCTGAGGCGGGACCAGCCACCGGAACACCGCCACCATGTGGAAGCCGTGGTCCAGTAGGAAGCGACGCAGCCGGATCCAGCGCAGGTCCTTCCGTCTCACTCAGGGGCGCTGTGGGCGGTAAAGAAGCAGGCTTCGGAGGATCACCTCACGACGGATGAACGAACCAACGCCGGCGGCCGTGACGACCGCAGACACACCGAGGACGCAAAACCTCAATCATTTTCACCGGCCCCTGCCAAGGCACCTGGGGCAATGAAGCCAAGCCTCATCGCCAACAGACCGTGGCGTGTCTTCTTCTTTCGACCTCCGCGCACAACGTTCATTTCGAGCCTGGGTCCTGGAGGTAGTCAACCTGGCAGCCTCCCGCGCCTCCGAAACCCGTCTGAGTGACTCTTGGACATGGCCAGGAAGAGTCGGAGGTATAACCGGGGAACCCAATTGAACATCAACAGGCGGCACGTTCTCCCTCCCGTACACGAGGAAGAACGGCGAGTCTCGCGTAGAAGCGCGAGTCGCTTTTCGGTAAGCAGAGAGGACACTGTCCGTCTGAGGATGGTAGGGAGACGTATAGATCTTCCTGGTACCCAAGGCAGAGCAAACGTCATGCAACAGCTTGGAAGTAAAGTTCCTACCCTGATCGGTGAGCAATTTTTCCGGCGCCCCTTTATCCATCACGTAGCCTTTCACAAAAGCGTCAACGATGGATAAAGTCGATTGATCTGGCAGGGGCCAAGCCACAGGCCAACGAGAAAAACATTCAACGCCGACGAGAAGAAATGTATTCCCACGAGGTGTCACAGGGAACGGACCCAACGCATCCAAGGCAACCAATTCATTAATGCGCGTGGCCAAAATGGATTGCAAGGGCGGAATGTGACGCTGCCGGGGCGATTTCCCCCGGGCAGACTCGGTGCACGACCCAAGTGCACCAGTGACGTCAGACATCATACCCGGACAATAGTAATAATCCCTCTGCAGGGTGAGCAACGTTTTCTGAACGCCGAGATGGACAAGGTGTTCACAATGCAACGTGCGGGTCAACCCGCACGGAGAGAATCTGGCACAACCAATCGAAGCCGGCGCGAGATGTTATCCTGCCACATCAATAAACCCTCGTGAATCAAAACCCGACCCCCTCCTTGACAGAATCGGAATTACCCGCGAACGGTACAGCCCGTTCCCGCAAGGAGGTCAAAGAGTCGTCAGAAAATAGTTCGCGCCGCCACGCCATCGGCAGGGGGAACCCCCGCCTCGTCCGGAAACGTCTCAACTGCGGACCGATACTCATCGTGAGGAGGAGTACAGCGGTTTATACCGGAGCGGCAAGCACAGCGAGACGCGTGTGGCAACCGCGACAACGCGTCAGCACTAGCGTGACGACTCCCCTTCCGGTAGGTGACATCAAATGTGAATTCCTGCAAGCACTCCAGCCAGGGTGCCAACTGACCGCCCGGCTGCTCGATTTTCAACGAGTATTGGAGAGCCGCATGATCAGTGCGGATAACAAACCTCCTGCCATATAAGTAGGGCCGAAAGAGTCGCGCAAAATGAACGATCGCCAGCAACTCCCGACGAGTGACGCAATAGCGGGTTTCCGCCGGCGAGAGCACCCGACTACTGTACGCGACGACGCGTTCGACGCGTTCGACGCCCCCTTCACCTGCGACAGGACAGCCCCGATGCCCGCGTCGCTGGCGTCAGTGTCAAGGGGGACGAAAAATCATCGGGGCGGTCGAGAGTAGGCGCGTCAGACAGCCGATCCCACAAGGTATTGAACGCAGCCTCCTCCTCCGGTCCCCGGTGTAAGCGATGATTTTTGGCCGTGAGCGCGTGCAACGGTTGCGCGATGGAAGCGAACCGAGGGATGAACCGGCGATAATGGGAGGCGAAGCCGACAAAGCTCCGTACGTCCCCCACACTCGCGGGAACCGGCCAGTCGCGAACGCCGGTTCCCGCGCGTCAGCGTGGCCTCGCTCCGCCCCCTGGCCACGCCCCCCTTCTGGAACATACGAGCGGGGCTCTCGACGTGTCCCTTGTGTAACCTTCACCCGAGATCCCTTGCGGGTCTGTCACGTGGCCTGCTGTCAGTCAGGGCTGCTTCCAGCTGCAGATCCCCTTCCCTGCCAGCAGCCAGCGCTGTGCTACGAAGGGAGCAATTCTATGTCACTACGAAAGAAGTCAGAGTGCATTTGATGTTGCGGGTGTACAAAGGGATATGAAGCTAAAACAAAACTGTAATCTATTTTATTTTTTTATTTTACCGGGTAAGGCCCCAACCAAGTAGCTTATCAAGTGGAAATGTACGGCAGCCATTTACTCTAAACGCACGCTAAACTACTGCAGTTTTATTTTCATTTTATCAGGTAAGGCCCACTGAGCTATGTAGCTCTTTTTTCAGAAGCGAGCTGGACATCAAAATTGATAGCCGGGTGCAGTGGGCGAATCATCATCATCATCATCACGTGGAAATGTATAGCAGCAGCAACAGACTCCAAACGCGTAATGCGAATTCTAAACGTGGAGAGAAAAATCCGGAGGACCCGGATAAAAATCCACGCAGACTCCAAATATACAGCAGCAGCAGCAGGCGTCAGGGTCGGGATCGAACCCACGACCTCCTGCGCACCAGGCGAGGTAGTTAGCATCTCCTAGCCACCGTGATGATGATGAGAGAGAAACATGCAAACTCCAAATATACAGCAGCAGCAGGCGTTAGGGTCGGGATTGAAGCCACGACCTCCTGCATACCAGGCGAGGTAGTCAACATCTCCTAGCCACCGTGGTGCCCCGTTCCACACCGAGCGGGCGACCTGCAGAGAACCGACGTGAGGCTGTGACACTTGTAGGTCTGCTCAGGGCTAAGGAAGAGAGGGGGGAGGGGGGGTTGAGTGAGAAAACTCTCCCTCCCACCCCCACCCCCCCAGAGCCGTCTGGCCACCCACCGGCCCTGGACGCTTCTGAGAATCGGGGGGGGGGGGGTGTTGTCCGACGTTTCGCACAGTGCAGCGCCACATTAAATACGCACTACAATGACAATAGTTTAAAGCGATTTGAAGCATGTTTTATTTGGGGGGGGGGCAGAGCTTTGTGAGGTCATATTTGAGGGGGGGGGTCTAAAATCGCGTGACGTCATTTATGGACGGCCCCCAATCGGTTCAATGACAATGCATACATCTTTATCAGGGCATGTTTGTGGTTCATGCTGATTTGACTCCTTGCTCAAGGTATCATCTATTTGGTGTTAGAACATCTTAACACAACTTCTGATTTTTTGCAAGAAAGGCGAAAAACACCTATTATTTATTTTTCATGATTTTTGATACTGGGAAAAAGGTTCCGTAGAAATATATATTTACATATAGAAAACATTTATATAAATATAATATATTTCAATATATGATAGTGAAATATAACATATTACCCCACAAAGGCAGCTAAAATGAAGCACTGGATTTCTAATAAAGGTTTCTGGGTTAGATCGCGTGAGTACTAAATGTGTCTTGAACCCACCACTACCCGACACACGCAACTAGGAAGGGTTGTCACGTGAACACGGTCGCGTCGACGACGTTTGACAAGCGTCAGACATCTCGGCGGAGAGAGCATTTGGAAATCAATTTAAAGCCTCAGAATCCAAATCTGAATATGGATTT
>NC_083779.1:9388083-9393398 GCF_015708825.2 Lethenteron reissneri
CAAATGCAAACAAAAAACAATACTCTGATAATTTATGCATTGTCTTTGAAACTGATTGGTCCACACCAGAGACAGCTTTCTTTAGAGCCTAGTCTCATATGTGTTCGACCAGATGACGTCAAAAGGCGCACAGTTCAAAGACAACGCACTACCAGAGTAATGAGAGCTCGGGGTGAGCAGCTACATCATGGGACCTCCTTTGCCAGTACCAAAATATACTAATAGGGGTTTTCCCCTTTTTTCTGGCAACAAAACTGACACCTTTACTCTAAGAGTATTGTTTTTTGTTTGCATTTGACTGCAAGTATTGTGGTTAATGTAAGCATGATTCCTTGCAAAAGGTGTCAGTTTAGTTGCCAGAAAAAAGGGGAAAACCCCTATTAGTATATTTTGGTACTGGCAAAGGAGTTCCCATGGGGTAGGTACATGTTGCGTGGCGTTTGTTTGCTTTGACAAATTTGGCAAATTGTTGGGCCGTCGCTCCCATACACCAACGGCCTCCTCTTGCAAATGGCGTCACGGAGATTACGTGGTGTTTGTTGTTGTTGTTGTTGAAGCAGTCAGTCTGTGGTCATTCAACCCCACAGTGATCATCTTGTCGACCGCTGGATTTCGTGAACTGTGAACTTCTGCAACAAACAACTTTAAGAACATGTTAACGCTTTTTTTATCTTGATTTGAAGCTTTCGTGACTGCAGGAATCCATACCCTTTGATACTTTCGGTAAAGTCATAAAATAAAATTTATTTTGCAATGTAGCGAGGTAGCTATCACGAATGACAGCTCAACGAAGTGGACTCATCATCATCATGACGCCGAAATGTTCAGCAGCCAAACACTCTAAACGCGTGACGTTCATTCTAAATGTGGAAGGAAAAAAACCGGAGGACCCGGGAAAAAATCCACGCGAAATTTCCAAATATACAGCAGCAGGCGTCGGGATCGAACCCACGACCTCCTGTATACCAGGCGAGGTAGTTAACATCTCCTAGCCACCGTGGGTTCGCGTCACTGCCCAAAGAGAGAATCAGAAGCCAAGTCGCCTCCGTCACAAATCTGTCCCTCCACACAATAATTACGCGTACAGTACGTGTATACACATCCCATCAACCGGTTCAACACGATCAACCTCTGGACAAATGTTGACATCCAGGCTCTTATCAGCAGAGTCGCCTTCTGATATTACTTTAACAACAAGGAAATCCTGGACTTGCTTGACCTATTGGTTCAATACAAACAAAACCTCAGAACCAGTTTCAAAATCCAGTGCGTCATTCAGCAGAGTTCTGGCTTCCTCTCCGTGCTGACGAGTCAACAGAGCCGGCGATTCTCTGTACTCACTCCACCGTGACATGCCGGGAGTGCGGGCGACCAAGGCTGGAACGTGTCACCTCATTTGTGGAGCCACTGGACACTGGGCTGAGACGCAAGAGGCGGGTGACTCGACTGACCTCTGTGCGTGTTTGTGTGCGCGTGAGTCAGAGGTCGCAACCGGGTACCCGATACCCGTACCCTACCCGATACCCGGCTACCCGTACCCGGCCGGGTACGGGTACGGGTAGGCCATGAGTCACTGGTGAGTAGCCGTTTGTCACTCATTTCGGGTAGGGTACGGGTACCCATTTGCGACCCTGGTGCGGCCGGGTACGGGTAAGGAATCAAAACCCGTTTGCGACCTCTGGCGTGGGTAAATCCACGAGAGGGCAAAGCCGAGCCAGACATCGCCACCTTCACCCAGTGGCCCCTCCGCCTACGAGAAAACCACCCGGAATGGGTCGTCGCATGTCGGAAGCCAAGCAGGGGTTGAGCCTGGGTAGCGTCTGGCATGGCATGCGTAAAAAACAGGCAAGAGACTCATCGCTGCGTGTCAATGAAGAACAGGAATTAGGACATGCACGGTATTGGTGAGTGGGTGGGTGAGCAAGTGGGTGAGTGGGTGGGTGAGTGGTGGGTAAGTGATTGGGTGAGTGGGTGGGTGAGTAGTTGACTGAACAAGTGAGTGGGTGAGTGGTGGGTTGAGTGAATGGGGGTGGGGGGGGAGTGAGTGGGTGAGTGGGTGGGTGAGTAGTTGACTGAACAAGTGAGTGGGTGAGTGGTGGGTTGAGTGAATGGGGGGGGGGGGGGGGAGTGAGTGGGTGGGTGGGGTGAGTAGTTGACTGAACAAGTGAGTGGGTGAGTGGTGGGTTGAGTGATTGGGTGGGTGGGTGAGTGAAGGTGGAGATTTAACTACATGCAAAGGTGTGCTGCTCACAAACAGCAGAAGGCACGAGTTTCATCCATTTGCCTTGCGTGCATTGGCACGTGACCACCATAGGTAAAAGTGATTATTATTTTTATTTTACTTTTATTAATTTGAATTTTTTACCTACGTGACTTTACCGATAAAACCTAAGAATATTCACCATGGTGGTCAAGGGGCCGTCCATAAATGACGTCACGCGATTTTGGAAGATTTTGACCCCCCCCCCCCTCGTCACACGGCGTCACAAAAAGTCAGACCCCCCCCTCAAATATGACGTCACAAAGCTCTGCCCCCCCCCCCCAAATAAAAAATGCTTCAAATCGCTTTAAACTATTGTCATTGTAGTGCGTATTTAATGTGGCGCTGCACTCTGATGTTGTAGGAGAAAACATTTATTAAAAAGTCTATTTCATTAAGTAGAACGTGTTGTCTATGTTTATTTAAAGTTGCGCATTTTGATGTGACGTCACATTTCACCCCCCCCCCCCCCCATCGTCACAAATGTCTGACCCCCCCCCCCCCCTAGGTGCTGACGTCATTTATGGGCGGCCTCATAGCAACAATAAAAAATTATACATTTGACGATCGGGAATTGTCACCAAGATGTATAACCATGGGGCAGTCAACTCTGAAAGCAACCCCGTAAAAGTTCGGTCGTTTTAAATGTTGACGAAAACCAAAACTAAACTCGCTCAACAACATTCTCGCATTCCCCGCATTGCAAGACACTCACAACTTGCCCGGAGTTAACAGTTGTCGTTTTAAGTGCGTCTTATAATCCGGTACTTGCCACCAGATTTGTATAACTTTACATTGAGGTGCGTCTTATAATCAGGTACTTGTCACCAGATTTGTATAACTTTACATTGTGGTGCGTCTTATAATCAGGTACTTGTCACCAGATTTGTATAACTTTACATTGTGGTGCGTCTTATAATCCGGTACTTGCCACCTGATTTGTATAACTTTACATTGAGGTGCGTCTTATAATCCGGTACTTGCCACCAGATTTGTATAACTTTACATTGTGGTGCGTCTTATAATCCGGTACTTGCCACCAGATTTGTATAACTTTACATTGTGGTGCGTCTTATAATCAGGTACTTGTCACCAGATTTGTATAACTTTACATTGAGGTGCGTCTTATAATCCGGTACTTGCCACCAGATTTGTATAACTTTACATTGAGGTGCGTCTTATAATCAGGTACTTGTCACCAGATTTGTTTAACTTTACATTGTGGTGCGTCTTATAATCAGGTACTTGTCACCAGATTTGTATAACTTTACATTGTGGTGCGTCTTATAATCCGGTACTTGCCACCAGATTTGTATAACTTTACATTGAGGTGCGTCTTATAATCAGGTACTTGTCACCAGATTTGTATAACTTTACATTGTGGTGCGTCTTATAATCAGGTACTTGTCACCAGATTTGTATAACTTTACATTGTGGTGCGTCTTATAATCCGGTACTTGCCACCAGATTTGTATAACTTTACATTGAGGTGCGTCTTATAATCCGGTACTTGCCACCAGATTTGTATAACTTTACATTGTGGTGCGTCTTATAATCCGGTACTTGCCACCAGATTTGTATAACTTTACATTGTGGTGCGTCTTATAATCAGGTACTTGTCACCAGATTTGTATAACTTTACATTGAGGTGCGTCTTATAATCCGGTACTTGCCACCAGATTTGTATAACTTTACATTGAGGTGCGTCTTATAATCAGGTACTTGTCACCAGATTTGTTTAACTTTACATTGTGGTGCGTCTTATAATCAGGTACTTGTCACCAGATTTGTATAACTTTACATTGTGGTGCGTCTTATAATCCGGTACTTGCCACCAGATTTGTATAACTTTACATTGAGGTGCGTCTTATAATCAGGTACTTGTCGCCAGATTTGTATAACTTTACATTGAGGTGCGTCTTATAATCCGGTACTTGCCACCAGATTTGTATAACTTTACACTGGAGTGCGTCTTATAATCCAGCAACAACAACCAACAACAACAACCAACAACAACAACAACCAACAACAACAAACAACAACAAACAACACCAACAACCAACAACAACAAACAACACCAACCGCCAAAAAGCAAAGAGGCACCAAGATCCGGTTCTCTCCTCGCCCCACCCCCTCCCATTGACTTAACATTGACTCGAATTCCCTACAGCGGATAGGGCGAGGTGCCCGGCGCCCATTGGCTGGCGCCCGGGAATGCACGCGGGGCTCCCCCACCCCACTCACGCCCTCCGTCGCCTCATTGGACGCCCCCCTTATCCGCACTAGGAATTCTGAAAAGGGGGTGGGGGGGGTGACCGCGTTGGTTGATGATCGGTCGCGTCCAGGGGTGTCGGTGAACCCCCATCGGGGAGCGGTGGGAGATCGGTCGCGTCCAGGTGGGTTGGTGAACCCCCATCGGGGAGCGGTGGGAGATCGGTTGCGTCCAGGTGGGTTGGTGAACCCCCATCGGGGAGCGGTGGGAGATCGGTTGCGTCCAGGGGTGTCGGTGAACCCCCATCGGGGAGCGGTGGGAGATCGGTCGCGTCCAGGTGGGTTGGTGAACCCCCATCGGGGGAGCGGTGGGAGATCGGTGCGTCCAGGTGGGTTGGTGAAACCCCCATCGGGGAGCGGTGGAGATCGGTTGCGTCCAGGTTGGTTGGTGAACCCCATCGGGGAGCGGTGGGAGATCGGTTGCGTCCAGGTGGGTTGGTGAACTCCCATCGGGGAGCGGTGGGAGATCGGTTGCGTCCAGGGGTGTCGGTGAACCCCCATCGAGGAGCGGTGGGAGATCGGTCGCGTCCAGGGGGTGTCGGTGAACCCCCATCGGGGAGCGGTGGGAGATCGGTTGCGTCCAGGTTGGTTGGTGAACCCCCATCGAGGAGCGGTGGGAGATCGGTTGCGTCCAGGGGTGTCGGTGAACCCCCATCGGGGAGCGGTGGGAGATCGGTCGCGTCCAGGTGGGTTGGTGAACCCCCATCGGGGAGCGGTGGGAGATCGGTTGCGTCCAGGTGGGTTGGTGAACCCCCATCGGGGAGCGGTGGGAGATCGGTTGCGT
>NC_083779.1:9393898-9427634 GCF_015708825.2 Lethenteron reissneri
AGTGGTAAAATAAAAAGGTTTGACCCCAGCGTGACCTCCCTTTCCCCCCCCCCCCCCTTCAGGCGAGGTCTACTACCTGGAGCGGGCCGGCACGCTCCCGTTCCCCGCGGCGGTGCTCGCCTGCGCCGCCGCCGGCGCTTCCCTGGCCACGGTGGGGCAGCTCTACTCGGCGTGGCACCACCACGACCTGGACCGCTGCGACGCCGGCTGGCTCGCCGACGGCAGCGTGCGCTACCCCATCGTGAGCCGCGCGACAACTGCGGCGGCGGCGAGCCCGGCGTGCGCACCCTGGGCTTCCCCTCCAAGCTGCAGGGCCGCTTCGGCGCTTACTGCTACCGGAGAGCGGCATTTGCCGCTTAGAATTTCGCGGTGTAATGGCGCTCGTTAAACGTTTCTCGGCAGCTCACTTCTCATCTCAATCATTCAAATGCCCTGCTGCGGTTTTAGCCTGGGGGACCCCGAGTGGCAGCTGTCCCTGCGTCGGCGCAATGTGTAGACTGCACCAGCCTGCACATGTCATTGGTGTGCCAGTGAGGAATAAGGGTTTACGTTTACAGGGTGTTTAAGTGCCTTTAAGTGCTTTGTTTCACATCTCATCTCAACCATTTACCAATGCTCTGCTGCAGTCTGGCCTTGGGCAACCCCAACGGTAGCTGTCCCTGTGCGGCACAAGGTGTACGCAGCACCAGTCTTTATGAGAGTTATTGTACCCACCCTCTCCCATTGCACAGACGGGACAGGCAGAAATAGTACCAAGTGTTTTTGCATTAGCTTTTATCTGAAAGTGAGACCCAGAAGTTGTGTCTGCACTAGCAGTGGCTGCGGTGGCAGCGAGCCCTTCATGGGCCCACTCTCCGATCTCGTCGTTGTAACCGATTCACCAGGTGGGAGAAACCGGAGTGGAACGCCGCGGTGGCGAGATGTTAACTATCACACTTGGTATACAGGTCGTGGTTTCGATCCCGCACCGACGATTGTATATTTGGTTTTTGCATGTACCCCCGTGGTGGACTTTTTTCCGGGTCCACCGGTTTTTCCCTCCACATTTAGAAACATCCGTTTAGAGTATTTGGCTCCTATAAATTTCCGCATGATAAGCCACTTCATGGGGTGATCATTTTTGGCCAGGTCACTTCTGAAAAAGAGCTATATAGCTCAGCAGGCCTTACCTGGTAAAATAAAAGTAGTTTTAAAAGAGTAGAAAAGCCAAACTCAAGGTCGAGATGTCATTGTGGCCACAGGGTGTAAATTTAGAAGATAAACACGTGTCCACCCCATCGTCACTCCACTGCTGGATGAGGGCCTGCCCACGCCGGCAGCGGTACGGGCTATTTTACCGAACCGTACGTTGGTCATAGCTTGTTGGTGAAGATGGACAGCAGAGTGGTGGAAGCAAACGAGTACAGTACAACCGTGGATTTTGGTGCACTTCCCTCTGCTATGCATGTTGAAATTCTTTCGCACCGTACGTAGCTAACCGTGCTAATCAGAGGTGCTCACCACTCAACCTCTGACACCTGTTTGTCCACAGTGATCGCTCATCCAAGCACTAACCAGACTCAAGCCCTACTTAGCTTCCGAGATCTGGCGAGATCTAGCGTGTTCCAGATCTACTTGGTCACAGGCTCAATTTAAACTCGATCAAAAAAATCACCGCACACGGAGCGGACGTTTTGCTAATTTATTTCCAAGATTGAGAAGGATAAACGTTAAGCGCCACCAGGTAAGATTGCATTCTAAAAGATAAGACACACACAGACACACGTGACACAGGTGTTGTTAAAAACTGTGTTCGCGGAGCGTCAACCTGACGTGAGCCCGCAGGTACCGTGCCCCCCACAGACGAGGCCCAGCTGGTGTAGAAATGGCAAATCTGTTATATTGGGAAATATAGATGGCAAACACTCTGTACTGTGTATAGAATGTTGTATTCTATATATTAAGACAATGTACTCACAACAAGCCATAGCAATGCTTTGAAGAATATCGCCATACTTTTCAATTACAATGCGATGTGTGCATGGTCGTGGCCGTCGCCGCGTGCGACCACGTTCTGATCCGTGCCGTGGCGTGTCGGTAACGTGCATCACGCATCGTACCCTCGCTTCGCATGCACCCGCGGGGCAGCGGCGGGCAGGGAGCTTCTCCTTGCCGAGGGGTCCCTTGGCAGAAGCGTGCACTGGGGTTGCCACCTCCGAGGTGCAACAACAATAACACCGGTGACACCGCAAGGAAGAAGAGGAATATCTTGCAATGCCGGCAGAGGTGGCAACAGCATGTGAATGCATCGCGTTGAGCGGTGGGGATTACTACGCCACGGTGCTAATACCGGGACTCAAGGTGCTAACGAACTGTCCCAGGAAAGGCCAGGCCAAGTGTAACACCAGAATTGCCACACACGCGCTCAAGACACTTCGGTCACCGCAAGGGGCCCCTTACACAGTGGCAAAAGTGACTTGAGTACAGTGCCAACATTATAAACACATGTTTGTTGTTGCCAGGTCTAAATGTGCCCCCCTGGTACCCGATTAGTGTGGGTCATGGTGCTGGCAGCATACCGATCAACCCATACGCTTTACCCGTATTCTTGAAGAAGGAAATTGAGTTTTCTGGTCCATACGGCGTACAGACGTTGCAATCCGGGCACATTTATTTTGTCTGTTTCTCCCTTGCGACGGGACTTTGTAGTATGAACGTTGAGATCTATAAGGGCACGGGGTGACCAATACGATCTGAATAGGTCTGTATGTAATAAGGTAGGCACTGATGAGGGGTTGACAGCTATATTGCAGTGACGGCATTAACATCATTTGTACATCGTTAGTGGCCGCGGGCCGTATGAAACGACTAGCCGCAGGTCCATAGAATATAGCCCACGGGCCGCCATACGCTCCCCAGCCGTGCCACATACAATATATGTATGCATACACGACTCCCACTTATCCGCGTACCTTTTTTACTCACGACTTATATTATCCGCAGCAGCTGTAAGGGGTGCCGCGAAAACTCTCTATTACACTGGTCAACACACTTTTTCTGGCATAAGGTATTCCAACGGTTCTAAGGTGATTCCAAATCTGGCATCAGTTTTTGTCTATCACATCAGGTTTTTGAGATATCAAATATTGCATTTTCAATAAAAACTGCAGAAGAAAAATGTTAAATAAATGTGGATATCTACATAAAATTATATTATAAACACACTATCCTAAAAATACAGCACCATATTTTAACACTAAAGCAGTCACTGACTCGCAACAACTTGCAATCATAAGTGACAGAGTTAATTTCTGGTAAAATCAATGAAAATGGGGTATGCCGATAGCATAAAAATGAGATGTGATTGAGCAAATCTGAGATCAGATTTGGCATCAGCACCCTGAAATTATTCTAGAACAGCTGCAAAAGTCCAGGCCAGAAAAAAGTTTTTTTTTTGACCAGTGTTATCTGCGGCTTCCAAATACTGTCGATTTCCCCGCGGATTAGAGGAGTCTCAGCGTGGCAAATCCACCCGATAATCCGCGGGGGTTATCCACGAAGTTTGACGACGACGACAAACATCGCGGATGACCCCCGCGGATGAGAGGGTCTCCGATAACCGGAGGAGTTCTGCATGCAGCACGAATCCGCGTGGAACAATAACTCTTTTGCTTCTGTAATATTTTTTTGACATATATATTTTAAATATTATACGTTTATGTAATGTCTCCCGTTCTGTAAAGAATAAAAGCCACCAAAATGTGTACACTCAACCTCCTCAAGACGAGTCAAATAAAGGTTTTAGACTCTTGTTGTTGTTGTAGAAATAAGGACCGGAGACTTCGCGACAACGCGTTGCCGTAGTAACGGGCCCTGCGAGATTGGTACTTGTACGGGCCCCACTGTAAAACACTCGAATAATCGTTTTGTTGCTTTAGTTTCAGTTTTCTACATATTTGTATTTTTGTCCCCAAACCAATACTGTTCAATAATAACGACAAGGCAGCTCCACGTCTCCCGTGTAGTGCGGGAGGATCATTTTCAGCGGCTGCGGCCTGTGGCCTCGAACGTAAGTGTTTTACTTGCAATAATTGACACTTTTTAAAATACAAGTCCCGCGGTCTTCCCCGCCGGGTTTGTCTGTGTGTAGTGGGTTCTTCAGACGCCGTAGGTGGATAGTTGAGGCAACGCTTATTTATTATAACACCAACTTGTTAACACAACACAACACCTTCTAACAGGAAGGGTAACGGCCCTTCCACCCGCTAGCGAAGGGGATACACTTCCCCACGGAACTTGACCTGACCGCGCCAAGGTGCAGGTCTCGACCACTGGCCACACGGACCCGGCCCTGACAAGGACGTCGGGCTCCGAGGCTCGAGGGTCACGTCACTGGCTCAGTCTGCCCGGCCCTGACAGACGAGTCCAGGGTCCGGCCTTCTGTCTTCACTGGTTATTCCGTCTTCGCTGGCAGCACTGCCCAGATCCTCTCGGGCTCCTGCCTTTTATACGTCTCCCCACCGAGGGGCGGGGTTCTGTGGGATCCCAAGACACCCCGCAGCCCCCCTGCCCCGGGCTAGGGATACCGTGATTGCCCCCTACAGGTAAGCAGTGGGTGCTAGCCGGAGATGGTGTACGTTCGTCCAATAACACCATTACACGTGTACATCGATAAAAGTGAACGCATGAAGTTAACAATCACGTACGCTTGCTGTTGAGCGCAACAGGACGCAGGCTTCGTGAACCACGGCCCGAAATGACGTGCCCAACTCACAAGGGGGCGTCCATAAATGACGTCACTCACCTAGGGGGGGGAGGAGTCAAACATTTGTGACGATGTGTGACGAGGGGGGGGGGGGTGAGAAATGTGACGTCACAACAAACTGCGCAACTTTAAATAAATATAGACAACACGTTCTACTTTATTAAATAGACTTTTTAATAAATGTTTCTCCTACAACATCAGAGTGCAGCGCCACATTAAATACGCACTACAATGACAATAGTTTAAAGCGATTTGAAGCATGTTTTATTTTGGGGGGGGAAGAGCTTTGTGACGTCATATTTGAGGGGGGGGTCTGACTTTTTGTGACGTCGTGTGACGAAGGGGGGGGGGGGTCAAAAATCGTTCAAAATCGTGTGACGTCATTTATGGACGGCCCCCAACCGCCCTTCAAGTCTCAAATGGCCGCTAATTCCTGCCATGATTTTAGCATGTCTTTTCCCATTATGATTTAAAATGTGTTCCCACTAATCGTGGGCTTTCCCTCATGTGGCGCCATTCTAACTCGTACTCACCCAACGACGCCCGCTCGAGGGAGACGTTTTGTAAAGCGACTGGTGCGTGACAGCGGACCACGGCGTGACGCGGGTCTGACTAGGGGCGGCGTGAGGGTGAGCGAGGGGGTGAGTGTGAGTGAGTTTAGTGTTGAGGGTGAGTGATTGTGAGGGTTAGGGTGAGTGAGGGGGTGAGTGTGAGTGAGTTTAGTGTTGAGGGTGAGTGATTGTGAGGGTTAGGGTGAGTGAGGGGGTGAGTGTGAGTGAGTTTAGTGTAGAGGGTGAGTGATTGTGATGGTTAGGGTGAGTGAGGGTGAGTGTGGATGAGTGGAGGTGAGTGAGGGGGAGAGTGTGAGTTTAGTGTAGAGAGTGGGTGATTGTGAGGGTTAGGGTGAGTGAGGGGGTGAGTGAGTTTAGTGTTGAGGGTGAGTGATTGTGAGGGTTAGGGTGAGTGAGTGAGTTTAGTGTTGAGGGTGAGTGATTGTGAGGGTTAGGGTGAGTGAGTGAGTTTAGTGTTGAGGGTGAGTGATTGTGAGGGTTAGGGTGAGTGAGTGAGGAGGTGAGTGTGAGGGTGTTTGCCGGTGCAGTTTGGGTGATTGAGGAGGTGAGTGTGGGGGTGAGTGAGGGATGAGTGGTGTTATGGAGGGTGAGTGAGGATTAGTGTGGGGGTGAGTGAAGGAGACTGAGTGCGGGGTTAGTGTGAGTGTGAGAGTATGGGGGTGAGTGAGGGTGAGTGTGACTGGGGGTGAAGGTGATTGAGGAGGTGAGTGAGAGTGAGGACGAGTTTGAGTGAGGGAGTGAGACCGTGAGTGATGTGGGTGGTGAGTTGAGGGTGAGTGAGTCGAGGAGGTGAGGCCGTGAGTGATGTGGGTGGTGAGTTGAAGGTGAGTGAGTCGAGGAGGTGAGGGTGAGGGAGTGAGACTGTGAGTGATGTGGGTGGTGAGTTGAGGGTGAGTGAGTCGAGGAGGTGAGGCCGTGAGTGATGTGGGTGGTGAGTTGAAGGTGAGTGAGTCGAGGAGGTGAGGGTGAGGGAGTGAGACTGTGAGTGATGTGGGTGGTGAGTTGAGGGTGAGTGAGTCGAGGAGGTGAGGCCGTGAGTGATGTGGGTGGTGAGTTGAAGGTGAGTGAGTCGAGGAGGTGAGGGTGAGGGAGTGAGACTGTGAGTGATGTGGGTGGTGAGTTGAGGGTGAGTGAGTCGAGGAGGTGAGGCCGTGAGTGATGTGGGTGGTGAGTTGAAGGTGAGTGAGTCGAGGAGGTGAGGGTGAGGGAGTGAGACTGTGAGTGATGTGGGTGGTGAGTTGAGGGTGAGTGAGTGAGTGAGGGAGACTGTGAGTGATGTGGGTGGTGAGTTGAGGGTGAGTGAGTGAGTGAGGGAGGGAGACTGTGAGTGATGTGGGTGGTGAGTTGAGGGTGAGTGAGTGAGGGAGTGAGACCGTGAGTGATGTGGGTGGTGAGTTGAGGGTGAGTGAGTGAGGGAGTGAGACTGTGAGTGATGTGGGTGGTGAGTTGAGGGTGAGTGAGTGAGGAGGGGAGACTGTGAGTGATGTGGGTGGTGAGTTGAGGGTGAGTGAGTGAGGAGGTGAGAATGTGAGTGATGTGGGTGGTGAGTTGAGGGTGAGTGAGTCGAGGAGGTGAGACTGTGAGTGATGTGGGTGGTGAGTTGAGGGTGAGTGAGTCGAGGAGGTGAGACTGTGAGTGATGTGGGTGGTGAGTTGAGGGTGAGTGAGTGAGGGAGTGAGAATGTGAGTGATGTGGGTGGTGAGTTGAGGGTGAGTGAGTGAGGGAGTGAGAATGTGAGTGATGTGGGTGGTGAGTTGAGGGTGAGTGAGTGAGGGAGTGAGACTGTGAGTGATGTGGTGGTGAGTTGAGGGTGAGTGAGGTGAGGGAGTGAGACTGTGAGTGATGTGATGGTGAGTTGAGGGTGAGTGAGTGAGGGAGTGAGACTGTGAGTGATGGGGTGGTGAGTTGAGGGTGAGTGAGTGAGGGAGTGAGACTGTGAGTGATGTGGATGGTGAGTTGAGGGTGAGTGAGTGAGGAGGTGAGACTGTGAGTGATGTGGGTGGTGAGTTGAGGGTGAGTGAGTGAGGGAGTGAGACTGTGAGTGATGTGGTGGTGAGTTGAGGGTGAGTGAGTGAGGAGGTGAGACTGTGAGTGATGTGGGTGGTGAGGTTGAGGGTGAGTGAGTGAGGGAGTGAGACTGTGAGTGATGTGGTGGTGAGTTGAGGGTGAGTGAGTGATGGGAGTGAGACCGTGAGTGATGTGGGTGGTGAGTTGAGGGTGAGTGAGTCGAGGAGGTGAGACTGTGAGTGATGTGGGTGGTGAGTTGAAGGTGAGTGAGTGAGGGAGTGAGACTGTGAGTGATGTGGGTGGTGAGTTGAGGGTGAGTGAGTGAGGGAGTGAGACTGTGAGTGATGTGGTGGTGAGTTGAGGGGTGAGTGAGTGAGGGAGTGAGACTGTGAGTGATGTGGGTGGTGAGTTGAGGGTGAGTGAGTGAGGGAGTGAGACTGTGAGTGATGTGGTGGTGAGTTGAGGGTGAGTGAGTGAGGGAGTGAGACTGTGAGTGATGTGGGTGGTGAGTTGAGGGTGAGTGAGTGAGGGAGTGAGACTGTGAGTGATGTGGGTGGTGAGTTGAGGGTGAGTGAGTCGAGGAGGTGAGGGGTGAGGGAGTGAGACTGTGAGTGATGTGGTGGTGAGTTGAGGGTGAGTGAGTGAGGGAGTGAGACTGTGAGTGATGTGGGTGGTGAGTTGAGGGTGAGTGAGTGAGGGAGTGAGACCGTGAGTGATGTGGTGGTGAGTTGAGGGTGAGTGAGTGAGGAGGTGAGACTGTGAGTGATGTGGGTGGTGAGTTGAGGGTGAGTGAGTGAGGAGGTGAGACTGTGAGTGATGTGGTGGTGAGTTGAGGGTGAGTGAGTGAGGGAGTGAGACTGTGAGTGATGTGGGTGGTGAGTTGAGGGTGAGTGAGTGAGGGAGTGAGACTGTGAGTGATGTGGTGGTGAGTTGAGGGTGAGTGAGTGAGGGAGTGAGACTGTGAGTGATGTGGGTGGTGAGTTGAGGGTGAGTGAGTGAGGGAGTGAGACTGTGAGTGATGTGGGTGGTGAGTTGAGGGTGAGTGAGTGAGGGAGTGAGACTGTGAGTGATGTGGGTGGTGAGTTGAGGGTGAGTGAGTGAGGAGGTGAGACTGTGAGTGATGTGGGTGGTGAGTTGAGGGTGAGTGAGTGAGGGAGTGAGACTGTGAGTGATGTGGGGGGTGAGTTGAGGGTGAGTGAGTGAGGAGGTGAGACTGTGAGTGATGTGGGTGGTGAGTTGAGGGTGAGTGAGTGAGGGAGTGAGACTGTGAGTGATGTGGTGGTGAGTTGAGGGTGAGTGAGTGAGGGAGTGAGACTGTGAGTGATGTGGGTGGTGAGTTGAGGGTGAGTGAGTGAGGGAGTGAGACTGTGAGTGATGTGGTGGTGAGTTGAGGGTGAGTGAGTGAGGAGGTGAGACTGTGAGTGATGTGGGTGGTGAGTTGAGGGTGAGTGAGTCGAGGAGGTGAGGGTGAGGGAGTGAGACTGTTAGTGATGTGGGTGGTGAGTTGAGGGTGAGTGAGTGAGAGAGTGAGACTGTGAGTGATGTGGGTGGTGAGTTGAGGGTGAGTGAGTGAGGGAGTGAGACTGTGAGTGATGTGATGGTGAGTTGAGGGTGAGTGAGTGAGGGAGTGAGACTGTGAGTGATGTGGGTGGTGAGTTGAGGGTGAGTGAGTGAGGGAGTGAGACTGTGAGTGATGTGGGTGGTGAGTTGAGGGTGAGTGAGTGAGGGAGTGAGACTGTGAGTGATGTGGTGGTGAGTTGAGGGTGAGTGAGTGAGGAGGTGAGACTGTGAGTGATGTGGGTGGTGAGTTGAGGGTGAGTGAGTCGAGGAGGTGAGGGTGAGGGAGTGAGACTGTTAGTGATGTGGGTGGTGAGTTGTGGGTGAGTGAGTGAGAGAGTGAGACTGTGAGTGATGTGGGTGGTGAGTTGAGGGTGAGTGAGTGAGGGAGTGAGACTGTGAGTGATGTGATGGTGAGTTGAGGGTGAGTGAGTGAGGGAGTGAGACTGTGAGTGATGTGGGTGGTGAGTTGAGGGTGAGTGAGTGAGGGAGTGAGACTGTGAGTGATGTGGTGGTGAGTTGAGGGGTGAGTGAGTGAGGAGGTGAGAATGTGAGTGATGTGGGTGGGTGAGTTGAGGGTGAGTGAGTGAGGGAGTGAGACTGTGAGTGATGTGGTGGTGAGTTGAGGGTGAGTGAGTGAGGGAGTGAGACTGTGAGTGATGTGGGTGGTGAGTTGAGGGTGAGTGAGTGAGGGAGTGAGACTGTGAGTGATGTGGTGGTGAGTTGAGGGTGAGTGAGTGAGGGAGTGAGACTGTGAGTGATGTGGATGGTGAGTTGAGGGTGAGTGAGTGAGGGAGTGAGACTGTGAGTGATGTGGGTGGTGAGTTGAGGGTGAGTGAGTGAGGGAGTGAGACTGTGAGTGATGTGATGGTGAGTTGAGGGTGAGTGAGTGAGGGAGTGAGACTGTGAGTGATGTGGGTGGTGAGTTGTAGGGTGAGTGAGTGAGGGAGTGAGACTGTGAGTGATGTGGTGGTGAGTTGAGGGTGAGTGAGTGAGGAGGTGAGACTGTGAGTGATGTGGGTGGTGAGTTGAGGGTGAGTGAGTGAGGGAGTGAGACTGTGAGTGATGTGGGTGGTGAGTTGTAGGGTGAGTGAGTGAGGGAGTGAGACTGTGAGTGATGTGGTGGTGAGTTGAGGGTGAGTGAGTGAGGAGGTGAGACTGTGAGTGATGTGGGTGGTGAGTTGAGGGTGAGTGAGTGAGGGAGTGAGACTGTGAGTGATGTGGTGGTGAGTTGAGGGTGAGTGAGTGAGGGAGTGAGACTGTGAGTGATGTGGATGGTGAGTTGAGGGTGAGTGAGTGAGGGAGTGAGACTGTGAGTGATGTGGGTGGTGAGTTGAGGGTGAGTGAGTGAGGGAGTGAGACTGTGAGTGATGTGGGTGGTGAGTTGTAGGGTGAGTGAGTGAGGGAGTGAGACTGTGAGTGATGTGGTGGTGAGTGAGGGTGAGTGAGTGAGGAGGTGAGAATGTGAGTGATGTGGGTGGTGAGTTGAGGGTGAGTGAGTGAGGGAGTGAGACTGTGAGTGATGTGGGTGGTGAGTTGAGGGTGAGTGAGTGAGGGAGTGAGACTGTGAGTGATGTGGGTGGTGAGTTGTAGGGTGAGTGAGTGAGGGAGTGAGACTGTGAGTGATGTGATGGTGAGTTGAGGGTGAGTGAGTGAGGAGTGAGACTGTGAGTGATGTGGGTGGTGAGTTGAGGGTGAGTGAGTGAGGGAGTGAGACTGTGAGTGATGTGGGTGGTGAGTTGAGGGTGAGTGAGTGAGGGAGTGAGACTGTGAGTGATGTGATGGTGAGTTGAGGGTGAGTGAGTGAGTGAGACTGTGAGTGATGTGGGTGGTGAGTTGAGGGTGAGTGAGTGAGGGAGTGAGACTGTGAGTGATGTGGTGGTGAGTTGAGGGTGAGTGAGTGAGGAGGTGAGACTGTGAGTGATGTGGGTGGTGAGTTGAGGGTGAGTGAGTGAGGAGGTGAGACTGTGAGTGATGTGGGTGGTGAGTTGAGGGTGAGTGAGTGAGGGAGTGAGACTGTGAGTGATGTGGATGGTGAGTTGAGGGTGAGTGAGTGAGGGAGTGAGACTGTGAGTGATGTGGATGGTGAGTTGAGGGTGAGTGAGTGAGGGAGTGAGACTGTGAGTGATGTGGGTGGTGAGTTGAGGGTGAGTGAGTGAGGGAGTGAGACTGTGAGTGATGTGGGTGGTGAGTTGAGGGTGAGTGAGTGAGGGAGTGAGACTGTGAGTGATGTGGGTGGTGAGTTGAGGGTGAGTGAGTGAGGGAGTGAGACTGTGAGTGATGTGGGTGGTGAGTTGAGGGTGAGTGAGTGAGGGAGTGAGACTGTGAGTGATGTGGGTGGTGAGTTGAGGGTGAGTGAGTCGAGGAGGTGAGACCGTGAGTGATGTGGGTGGTGAGTTGAGGGTGAGTGAGTCGAGGAGGGGAGGGTGTGTGATTGATGGATGGCGTGGGAGCGAGTGAGAGAGAGAGCAGCAAGCGTTCTGTGTGCTGGCAAGTCGCCCCTCGTCACGAAGACAACCCCTGTGCATCCCTGTGCTGTTCCACTGCTGGATGAAGGGCCTCCACACGCAGCGTGCACCGTGGGGGTAGCGTGACCATACTTCACCACGCCGGTTCAGTGCGTGTTCACGAAGGTGACAAGCGCAGACCTTGGGGGGCATTGCAGCGCAATGGACTCCTCCACCCTTCTGTTGCCCACAAAGTAGCCTCGCAGCCTGTAACACCTGTTATGCATGGTGGACGCCCATTTGAGCATTGGCCAGGGTCAACCCCACTTGGCTCCCGAGGTCTGACGAGGATTTGGTCAATGGTGAATTCGCGTTTCCTCCCACAGGCACAAACACGCAAGCAGCGACTGCTCTGTCGCCACGGGCGTTCTTTGACCATACTTCACCACGCGAGTCAGAGCGGGTTGGTGGAAGGGCAGTGGCCCAGGATCGGTCGTGGTGTCACGGACCACCCCGACGATTAGCCCGTGGCTCGGGAATCGATTCATAGCGCAGTGCGCTAACCGCAGCGCCACCGCTCCACACCCCCCCTCTCTATCTCTCCTCCCTGGCTCCTCCCCCCCTCTTACCTATTTCGCCTCTTGTCATGGCAGCCCTTTGCCCACTTCAGCAATTGTTTCTTGCTGTGGTTGTCCCACCTGACGACGGACGCTTGTGTTGCGCCCGAAACGTCGTGATTTAATTAAATTTCTACCTACGTGACTTTACCGAAAGAACCAAAGAGTGTGCAAGGGTTTGATTCGCGAGTAGAGTGCACTCCTCTGTGTGGGCTGCGTGCTTGGCCAACCTGCACGAGCAATGGTGGAGTACAATCGCCTCCCCCGTCGTTCTGTGTGGTTTAGGTTTGATATCTCCTGACACAAGCCACCCTTTCCAAACTGGGGTTTCACGCTGTGACATTAAGTCTCGTATTGTTATACTGGTAGGAACCTCCTGGTTACACCAGCCCACAGGGGATTATTGTGTCCGTCCGTCCGTCGTGTAGGGAGGGGCTGGGTGGGGAGGGAGGGGCTGGGTGGGGAGGGGAGGGTGGGGAGGGGCTGGGTGGGGAGGGGCTGGTCACCCCGTGGTGCCCTTATAAAACTCAACGTTTAACCTACTCACGCCGGCTTGTGCCCGCCCTCACAGTCGGGCATATTTGCGGAATACACCACGCCGCCGTTGACCCTGCAGGCCATTGACCGAGCAACCCAACGTTCCTGCCAGCTCCCTCCGCAGGAATGTGTTCATTGTCGAATGGTGGTGGTGAGTCGTTCACACGCTGCACCGTGGACTTGGGCTCGCCGAGTTTGACTCCCGGGCCAGGGCTGAACCTCACTCGGTGAGTTAAATCTGAACAGGTCCTTACCCCCCCAATCCTCTCCTCTCCCAGCCTTCGCTCACCCGAACTGATCGGCGTGGTGAAGTATGCACAAAACAACCCCTCGTGACCGCCCGGGGGCGCAACTGCCGACAGTGTTTCCACGGGGGGCGATGCAAGATCGGATTGTGGGCCACCCTCCTTTCTCACGACTCACTTTTACTGAAAGAGCGACGGTTTTAACGCCATATACGACACTTTGTTGTGTAACTAAACCTTTATTTATTTGACCAAGTAAAAGGGCGACTGAGCTGTAGCAGCTCTTTTTCAGAAGCGACCTGGCGATCACAAATGACAGCTCAACGAATTGGCTTATCGAGTGTAAATATATAGCAGCCAAATACTAGAATAGCACGATCCTAAATGTGGAGGGAAAACCCGGAGGGACCCGGAGAAAAATCCACGCGACCACTATGAGAGAGACACGCAAACTCCAAATATACAGCAGCAGCAGGCGTCAGGGTCATGATCGAACCCACGGCCTCCTGTATACTAGGCGAGGTAGTTAACATCTCGCTCTCACTATATAAGATTTTAGTTGCACGGCATAGAGTAAGTCTCACAGTGACAGTGTTAATAAAAGAGATTTAAAGGTACAATACTCAAAATTAATGTAGCATGCGCCTTGCTTTCGTGCGCAAAAAGCCTGGTGTTCAGCAACACCAGTAGCGCTATTATACATGCCAACTACGTAATTTTTGGAAATACTTTGTATTTTGTAACAATGTTTTTAGCATTGATGGTTAATTATTGGACGTATTTTTGTTTGTTATTTTTATATATATACTTGTTTAGCTGTTGATTCAGGGCCCCACTTGGTGGTTGCCTGGTCCCCTAGTTGTCAGAACGCTGCTGCCACACACCCTGGTGACCGACCCAGCCTGGGGAAGCCTCCACCCAGCAGTAGATTAACAAAGGAGCTGCAAACGACCTCCAAGCTCAACGAGCGTTGTCGTTGCTGCTATAAACATTTGTAAGTGGACATGCAAGACGCAATGACAGATGCCAGTCACAACAAGAACCACTTTAACGTGTCAAGACGTTGGGGCTGTTGAGATCACAAAGCGATGCGGAGAGGGGGGGGGCTGTTGAGCTGTTGTGTGTGTGATCAACAGCCACAGCTTATTCGCCATCAATATTTCAATACAAAAAGAAGCAGCAATGCACACACGGGCCAACTGCACGTGCTTTAAGGGAGGCGGACTGTGCGCTCGCGAAGAAGGCGGCCTCCCTCTGTCGCTCTTGCTGGTGGCCTCTCTGGGGTGGTCCCCCCGCGGGGAGGAGATGTTGATTGATCGTCCCGGGTGGCCACTGTTTGACGGAGAGTCAGCTGAGAGGGGGGGGGGGCCCACAGTTGCAGGCAGTAAACGGGGGCGTGGAGACAACGACAGTAGCAGGTGGCCCGAGTCTGTGCGACTCTGCACCAAGACCCCTTTGGAAATGTAATTGCCCACCCCCCACACACACACACAGCCACCGCAGTCGTGAAGGCTGTGATTGGCATTTCATAAAAATAGCCAGCGGCACCTGTCCGGCTGTCTTTTGTGTCTCTTTTTATTTACTGATCTGGAAGCACGACCCAACGCGCCCTGAAAGAGCCCGATCTGCGTCCAGTGCTCGCTGAGCTGCATTGGCTTCCGGTTGCTGAGCGAACGCGTTCCGAGGTGCCACGAATGAGCCACAAGACCAAGGGACGTCATAAGTCGTCACGCGAACTCCGGTCATCCTCGCAGCTGCTTGCGGCGAGCCGTAGAACAAGGCGGTCACTGCTTCGTGCTTTGAGATACGCGTCTGCGGGCGTCTGGAACGCTCTTCCGATATTAGGAAGCCACGGGAGCTATGGTGCCGTCCATAAATGACGTCACGCACCTAGGGGGGGGGTCAGAGGTTTGTAACGATTTGTGACGAGGGGGGGGGGGGGGAGAAATGTGACGTCACATCAAAATGCACAACTTTTAATAAACATAGACAACACGTTCTACTTAATTAAATAGACGTTGTAATAAATGTTTTCTCCTCCAACATCAGAGTGCAGCGCCACATTAAATACGCACCACAATAACAATAGTTTCAAGCGATTTGAAGCCTGTTTTATTTTTGGGGGGGAAGGGGGGGCAGAGCTTTGTGACGTCATATTTGAGGGGGGGCTGACTTTTTGTGACGGCGTGTGACGAAGGGGGGGGGGGTAAAAAAATCGTCCAAAATCGCGTGACGTCATTTATGGACGGCCCCTATGCACTGTTTAATCTAGATTGAAAACTCATTTGTTTAAAACAGTTTTTTGTGTGTTTAGTTTATTGTCCTTTCCCCCCACATCTCCGATTAGTACGGTTGACTACGTACGGTGCGAAAGAAGTTCAACAAACATACAGTACATACATCTCGGCGGATCTCAGAAGCCCAGGTACGTGTTGAATCTGGTTGGCCCTTGGGTGCGAGACCGCCACCGCCACCACCACGACTTTCTGAGGTGCTGTGTAGCCATGGCTCACAGAGCAGCTCACGGCCACGGTGTGGCGTGGGGCTGCGGGGTGGATCAGCGGCAGTCCAGCAAACGGGTTGAGTCTACGGTTGAGTTCAGTTGATTGGATCTGGACATTATCTGGAGATGCAATTAATATGTCCAGACCTCTTGAGTGCCATTCATATGCGTGGTGGTTTTTGTCCGGGTTCTCTCTGTCCTCTCACCCTCTTGTCAACAAACTCTCACACTCTTTTCAACAAACTCTTGTGAATAAAACAATTCGCCAATGTAGCAGGGCCCGCTTATCACAGTGTCCTGGATATATAAAGCACATTATTGGCATCATATAATTAAGTAAGTTATGATTAGAAAGACGGTAGTTATTTTAAAACCAAAAACTATTTAATATTCTTCTTTCACGTGGCACATTGCAGAAATAAGCAATTGATGTTTGGAATGGGCACAAGGTTTATAAATCAATGTCTGGTGTGGTGAGCCACCTGACAACGCTGCTTCTCAGCTGGTGGATGCTGGTGCCGCCCCTGAATGGCCTTGGAAGGGCAGCAGGTGACTGTGTGCCGCTCCAGACAGTCTAATACAACTTAAGGCGTTCATCATTGACTCGTTCAGTCAGATTGCCGCGTGTAATGAAATGGCAATGCTGTGTCGTACATGAAGTTGTCACCTGAACAAATGCGCCAGGTTAATATTTCTGCAGCACACCGGTAATGTTGAAAAAGCAAACTGCTCACACTGAACAATTAGCTTAACAATTAGCTTAACAATTAGCTTCACAATTAGCTTAACAATTAGCTTCACAATTAGCTTCCACGTTTCGCTGGGAGTTAAAACCAGCATCATCAGGCGACTGCCCAAATCGCACTTACGCGTCCAGGCGCGCTCAGCCAATAGCCAACCGGCGCATTTGTTAACGTGACAGCTTTACATGGCTGCGCTGGGTGGACGAGGGTATGCGACACAAAACATTGGCATTTTTACTCATGTGGCAATCTGACCCTAAAAATCGATTATAAATCATAACATTGGTCGCGAAAGCCTTGCACCGTGTAAGAACCAAGGGCGTGCTACTGAGCTGCCCAAATCCGTGAATGAGACTCCCTCTCAAGGCATGTTCAGAAATGTTTCCTCGTGCCTTCAAGTCCATACTCTCGCAGTTGCCTAAACCCCGGTGATAGCGGCGTTGTCTCCCACAGCAAGCAACGTCCCCAAGAGGCACACACATCTCTGTGCAATCGCCATCAATCACAGTTTACAGACAGCAGCGGCTAACAGCAGCGAGTGGCAGCAGAATGCAGGTGGCTGTGTTGACAGGGAGCTGTGTCGGCAGCGTCTCATCAAACACTGGTTGACTTCTGCTTTGAGCAAAACTAAGGCTTTGGCTGGCACCTGCGTCCAACGTCGCCGTAACTTATTGCCCGACCTGCTCTACAGGAGGATCGCAAGCCCAAGCAACGGGCGGCTCTCAAAGGCTGCGTGAACCCAGCTGTCAAACACGAGCCTTGAGGTTTTTCATCCATTAGAACAAAAGACTTTCCGGTTGACTGTGAGGATGCACTGTAGTTACGTCACTGTGACCGGACTGAAGGAAGCAATTGCACCCGAGAGAGAAAGGACGTCCGCCGCAGAGATGGAGCGATAAAATCGGCTCCTGTGCAGAGGAGGGGACACGTTGGGGAGGCCTTCATCCAGCGGTGGATTGATGACGGCTGATGACACGGTGACTTGACTGCCATACAAATTAATAAAGCGCTGGAGTAGGGTCGCTGCTGCACGCATAATTATAACTTTGAAGTCATCTTTCAATAATTATTAAATAGAATGTGTTAAACAGTGTTTAACGCATCGCACACAGTGCAGTGATCGTGGGGTCTCGGTGCGTTAAAGCATTTCATCTTCCAGACGCCTCACTGCTCTCTCGCTCTCACACACACAGGCTAGGGGTCAGTTGCATCAAGTACATTCGCTCACATTTCCCCCTTAGTGAATCAGTGTGAACTTAGGGAACATTTTCCCCGAAGGAATTTGATGCCACTGACTAAAGGACCAGACGACTGGGACTCTAGGACCAGACCAGGGCCCTAGGACTAGGCCTGGGGCCCTAGGCCTGTGCCAAGGCCCCAGGCCCTCCCGGCGTCTCACAGTGGAGGTCTCTCGAGCGGCCCCTCAGCCGTGGAGCGACCGAGCGGTGTGCGGGTCGTGGGGGAGGTTGTGTGGGCGGTGCGGGTCGTGGAGGTTGTGGGGGTCCTGGAGGTGGTGTAGCCAGCGCGACGCGCGGGCCGGGAGCCATGCGTCCTTGTAGAGGCCGAACCACACGGGCCGCTTCTCCTGCCCCGGTCGTGTCGCTGGCCCTGCCGCGACACGACATCCGGCACGACATCCGTAATGCGCCTCCTCCACATATTACGCAACCGAGTCGCGTCGCTGCAGCGTGGGCTGCATTTAAATGATTTCCAACTTGGGTTTAACAGCGTTTATGCATCGGCTCCGTCCCGACCGTCACCTCCTATTAGCACGGTTTGGCTACTGCATACGGTGCGAAAGAAGTTCGATGTACATACGTACATCAATCGGTTACGCAGGAAGCACAATAGCTCTCGGTGAGATGATCCAATTTTAATAAACCTTGCGTTCAGAGTTGTGTTGCTATTAGGGTCCCTTACGCTATATTTAACACCAAAGAACTGGACACATTCGTCAACAACACTGTGTGTGTGGCCTTAAATGGAAACATAAAAATCGGTGACATTTTGGGAAATGCACATAAGCTAACGAGCAGCAGATAAAACTGATCAAAGGGTTGCTCAAAACTTGACAACACTGGTCCCGATATCACTCGCCAGTGACGTTAGCTGTGACAAGGAATCCAATTTGGGGATCCAGATTCGTAGTGCGGCGGACTAACCGCTGTACCACCGCTCTGCCCCATTCAATTATCACGTGGCGTACACCATCCGAACATTTGACACAACAACAAAAACATTTTCGTAAAAATCCGAATCTCCCCCTTGGCTGGGCTTTTGTTCTTCGCCACGGAGACGTTGGGAACTGGCGGGCGAGCGCTCACGTGGGACGCAGGCGACGCGCGGGCGCTCCCAGCTGCCGTCGGGGCGGCACCGCGAGGTGGGGTTGGCGTGGCGCTGCAGGAAGCCGGCCCGGCACCGGTAGCGCACCGACGCACCCACCGCGTAGCGGCCGTGCGGCGCGCCGGAGCACCGTGCGTTGCTTACGATGGGGGGGTGGCCGCACCACACGAGACCCGCTGCATACGCGCACACACACACACACGCGCACACACACATTCACACACATGCACACATGCACACACACATGCACACACACGCACACACACGCACACACACACACGCACACACACGCACACACACACACACGCACACACACGCGCACACACACACACACACGCGCACACGCACACACGCACACACACACATGCACACGCGCACGGACACACACACAGCCATGCATATGCACTCACATACATGCACACACACGCACGCACACGCACACACAGGCACGCACACACACACACGCACACACACACACACATGCACACGCGCACGGACACACATACAGGCACGCACACACGTACGCACGCACACACGCAGACACTTGCACGGACACACACACAGGCACGCACACACGTACGCACGCACACACGCACACACATGCATGTACGCATGTATAGCCTTAACGGTATTGGTGAGGCAAGTGCTGTTAGCGAGTAGCACCTATGAAGGCCAGCAGGGCACACGAGTGGGTGGGTAGCCAGCACCATGCCCGGCCACCTTTGACTCCCTAGCGGCGATGTTTTTTATACACTGCACCAGCTGTTCATTTGAGGCTGAGACGACCTGGGGGAGGCCCAGAATCAGTTCAGATAATCGTCACTGGTGTTGGCCGTGAGGGGGAGTCGAACTCGGTTCTCCCGGTACGTAGCACAGCGCCCTGACCACAACTCCACCGCCTGTGCTTTATAGGGTCCACGGCTGAGCCTACAGACACGCAACGTGGTTGCATGCAACTGCATTGCTTATATGTAGATGTCTGTGCGCAACTAGTTGCACCCTGCAGCCCGTTGCTCACAAGTACAGACACTCGGCTTTCAAGCATCAATCTGCTCAGCCATTAGTAGCGGCGCGTTTAATCGCCATGTGACACATCGGCGAGCTGCCACCACTCGTCATGATTACGAACGTGCCCTGTTTGATCTCCTCGCTCAGACGCAGACAAAGCAGTTGCAGGCGATGACCACGCTGCTACGCTGATTTCGTGTTGACCTGGTCACTCCGGTATGGAGCCGGCTTCCATCTCGCCGACCAACGCAGCCTGCAAGCGGAGGCCGCTCGTTGCCAATCACGTTTGTGTGAGGGGCGTAGAACTCGGTGCTTCCAATTTTTCACGCACCAAGCTGTCGGTAAGCCCTGACTGTTTATTCCCCGATTCATTGTCAGGAAGCGGTAAGATTGTGTGGCAACGTGTGGCCCTGCCAAGGGTATTTGAAATCAGGAAATTAATTTACTGGTGACACTGCTGCTGCTGCTGCTGGTGTGCCCCCTTCTTCTCAGCACGTAAACACACATGGCGATTTTTGTTTGTGCTATGAAGAAGATTCCCCTCCCCCTAGCCCCTGTCTCAAGCGATTCTAATTTCCCGGTCGAAAGTCCCGCCGGGGAGTTTGCAGAACTGCGTTGGGAGAGTCACCGGCAGGAGGCGGACGCGATGCCGCGGGGAGCCGCAGCGGGCGTCCTGGCCGCGTCTCGCAGCAGAAGGGCAGGCGGTAGCTGCAGGGGACGTCGTTCCACTCACCCTCCTCGTGCCAGATGAGCACCACGCAGTCCTCGCCTGACGAGAAGAAGCTGTCGGGCTGCTGGGGCCGCCAGTGCTCAAAGCTCTGGAGCGAACAGAGATCCAGCGGTGATGGTGGTGCTGGCGGCGAATGTGGTTGTGGTGGAGGAAGTACCGGTGGTGATGGTGGTGGTGCGGTGGTGATGATGGTTGAGGTGATTGTGGTAGCCAACCAGCTGGTGCATCTGCAAGTCATCTCAGTTAGCAAGCCCATGACACCTGGGTCTGTGCCATGACCTTCTGTCAGCGAGTCTTCGACACTTCACGTGGCCTCAATGTGCACCTGGCCTGGTGCAGACGCTGTAGTGATGTCGCCGTCACTTAGTGGCGAACGGTAGCCAACCGTGCTCAGCGGAGGTGCAGGGGAAGGACAAGACACTGAACTGCTTTTTGTGTTAAGCTTGTTGTCCATCCCGCAACTTCCGATTAGCACTGTTGACTACGTACGGTGTGAAAGAAGTTCAACATATTGCCCATAGACTAACACTACCCATAGACTAACACTACCCATAGACTCAACACTGCCCATAGACTCAACACTGCCCATAGACTCAACACTGCCCATAGACTCAACACTACCCATAGACTCAACACTGCCATAGACTCAACACTGCCCATAGACTCAACACTGCCCATAGACTCAACACTACCCATAGACTCAACACTGCCCATAGACTCAACACTGCCCATAGACTCAACACTGCACCTCTGATTAACACAGTTGGCTTCGTACGTACATACTTATGGTGGTGGTAGCAACGTAACAATATCGGTGGTGGTAATGTTGATGGTGATAATGGTATATATATTTTGACAAATTTGACAATCGATGACTGGTCTGTGTCCATTTGTGAATATGAAATGTGGATATCATCAACATAAGCTGCCAGAGGCATATGCATGGGTTCTATTGTACTAATATTGTACTATTTGTACCAATATTGGTAATATTTGTACTGTTGTACTATTTGTACTTATATTGTACTATGTGTACTAATATTGACATAAATCAAAGTTTAAAGTTAGATGGCCAATGTTGAAAAATGAGCATGATCGTGTTCGGTGTTCTCTCTTTTTGTGTAAACGCTTCCACCCGGTTTCTCCTTTATTTTAGATTTCTATATTCTTTGGGTCTTTCGGTAAAGCCACGTAGATATCAATGTGGCTTTACCGAAAAAAATGAATTCCTGCAGTCACGAAAGCTTTAAGTCAACATTTAGCTATATAATTAAGTTCTAGATTTGAAGCTTTCGTGACTGCAAGGATTCATATTCTTAGGTTTTTTCGGTAAAGTCACGTAGGTAAAAATAAAAATAAAATTAATAAAAGTTAAATAAAAATAAGCACGCTTGCTGTATCAAGTAAATGATACAGCAATCGTGCTGTGACGGTTCAACCTGAAGACGGAAGCTTGTGTTGCCTCCGAAACGTCGTGATTAATTTTTATTTTACTTTTATTAATTTTAACTTTAATTTTTTACCTACGTGACTTTACCGAAAAAACCTAAGAATATATAATTAAGTTCTTTGTAAATTCAAATTAGTTTTCAAATTGTATCTGTTTTAATCCCACTCTATCCCAATGTTATTCATGAATCTCTTCTTGCTCCCTAGTATTTCCATCCGCGCTTAAGGTAGCCGCAGCCACCCTGGTTCTCAATAATCCTTCACTTAATCCTGACAGGCCAGCATACTACCACCCCATTTCAAATCTTACATTCTGATCGAAGGTCATTGAAGGTGCCATTTACAACCATCGAATTAATCGTTTGCTTCAATGTAACCTCAATGGCCAGCTACTTCTTGTTAACAACTCTCTCCTCGTATCTACTGACTGTGGACCTCTCTTTCTGTGGTTGCCCTGGATGCATCGTCTGCGTGTGACACCACTGATCTTTCCGGAGTACCCTCCCACTCCACGTCCGACAAATCGACTTTATCGCATTAGTAGCATTATTATTCAAATCCCAACTAAAGGCATTTTATTCAGCTGGAAATTAGCTGATAAACGAACGTATTGGCGATACACCGGTGGTGCGCGGTATGAACATTCATCCCAACAATTATTCATTTTCCCGCGATTTGCAACCCTCGGTCAGAAAATCTTTGTGGGGTGGTGGAGCGTCAAAATTCATTCTCGTGATTTTGAAGCAGTTGGAAGGCGAACATCAGTTCAAATGTTGCTTTTAGAACAGTTTCCACGAGGACCGGACTGTCACGCTGCACCGGTGCACCGCCAATACGTCCGGATAGAAAATCACATGTCGGGACATTTCGACCGATTGATCTAAATTAGTCATCACTTTTATTGGCATTCTACCACCCTCCTGTGAAAGTTTCCTTGTGTGAGAAGAAATTTAGATTGTGCGCCGATTGCCCTTGCCAGAGTGAGGAGCTACCCCTTCGTATCATGAATAATTTCTGTTTCTTGATTAATTTATTCATTTTTAGTTCTGAGAGTTTCAATTACTTAACAACAATAATAATTGCTATCAATGAGATTTCGCCCTTCATGTGATTATGCATATCGTTATTGTACAGTGTTGTGAGATGCAATTAGCATAAATGACGATGTACGCAAACATTGAAATTATTATTATTAATCGTCCAAAATATGATTTTCAACAAACGCCAGAAAGGGTGGAAACTCATTGGCAACCTGCTCGGTTGTCCTCACCAGCTGGGAGCCGTCGCTCCAGCGGAAGTCTCCCTCGGAGGAGCGGTCGTTGAGTCCAATCCACTGGTAGTCGGAGCCGAGGGCTGTGGGGGAACGGAGACACGAGAAGGGTGGCGGTCCGAAGCTGCTCTCTCCGTTCGAGGCAAACTGGGCGGTCGCTGAGGACACTTCACCCACTACTTTGGGCTCGAGTAGCGGGGCGAATGTTCAGGGGGGAGTTTCATTGCTCACTGGATATTTCACTGGTTGTTGGGCTGAAGTCGGTGGCGCATGATGTTTTTAAAACTAAAACGTCACGGTACTTGAGTTCTAAATCTTGTGGGTTTCCTCTCCAACACACAACCGGTGTGCTGAACGAGCAACTAACTGGCATCTTTTGTTACGTGACAAACCTTATGGATTGTCTGTGTCGGTCGTGGCGGGTTTAACGACACAATTATATTTACACGATCTAAACACCCAAAACATCAATTATGGATAGTGTTGGTCGTGAAAACCTATGTGTTCAACTGACTATTTAAAATACGTTGTATTTAACTGGATAAGACCCAATGAACTGCTATATAACTCTTTTTCAGAAGCCACCTGGCTAACACAATTGATAGCTCAATGAGGTGGCTTATCGTCATGTGGATATTTATAGCAGCCAAATACTCTAAACGCACGTGGATTGTAAATGTGGAGGGAAAAACCGGAGGGCCTAGAGAAAAATTAATGCGACCACAGGGAGAACACGCAAACTCCAAATATAGAGCAGGCGTCAGGGTCGGGATCGAACCCACAACCTCCTACATACCAGGCGAGGTAGTTAACATCTAATAGCCACTGTTGCGCCCGCAGCCTTAGCGATAGGTATACTTAACGTGGTGTTACGGGTGCAGAAATGTCTTCTGGGTGTGGTGCGATTTGTGTAATTTGCAATGACTTACAGTTCTTAAATACTCTGCTTGTGAAATTATGAATTTTCTTAAACTAATCATGATCATCAACATCATCACGATCATCATCTCGCTCGCTACCTTCACATTCTCAACATCCAAGAGTTCACCTGAGACTGAAAGACCCGAGGTGGACTTTGCAACCTCAAAATTGATCCACCAACGAGCACAAGCAGCAGGATCAGGGTTATGATTATGGGATAAGACTGACCTAGCGATGATCTTGACTTGGGCCCCGCGATGCCAACCGACCTCTACTCCGCCGCCACCCCATGGCCAGGCCCCCCACACTCACCAAGGATGAAGTTGTTTTCGTCGCGGGAGGCGACGCTTGCCAGGTGGCCTCCCACGGAGCGGCACGCCTCCTCTGCCTCGGCCCAGGGCAGCCGGTCTGCCACGTAGCGGTAGCAGCGCCCCCCAAAGCCGTGCCAGCCGGGCTCACAGGACACCGCCGCCACGACTGGGGGACGCACAAGAGAGGGGGCGCGGGGGAGAGGGGGCGCGGGGGAGAGGGGGCATGGGGGAGAGGGAGCGCGCAAGAGAGGGGACACGGGGGAGAGGGGGCGCGGGGGAGAGGGGGAGAGGGAAGGAGGGAAAAACAGCACACGTTAGTACACATACATGGAGAAACTGACATAGTGACTCATTGAAAACAAAGATCCCCCATATAGCCTCAAGAGACTTTTTGGGGAAAGTGCTGTTAGCTAGTAGCAACTATGAAGGCCGGCACGGCACACGAGGGGGTGAGTGACCAACACCACGCCTGGCCGCCTTTATCTCCCCTGTGGCGATTATTACAAACCACACCAGGTACTAATTTAGGGCTGAGTCGACCTAGGGGATGCCCAGGACCGGTTCAAATAATTGCCACTGGTGTTGGCCAGTTCGTAGCGCAGTGCGCCAACCACTACGCGACCGCTCCCCACCAGTGGCGGCTCCTGCAAAATCTCTCAGGGGGGGCAAATGTCTGGATGATTGATAAGGATAAGGTCCACCCATGCAATGGATAAATTAACAGCTTAAGCATGTAAAGGCAACTTCACTTCTTTAATATTAATGAAAAATAAAGTGACTCTTACAATACATCTTGTTTGTTTCTATACTCACTATTAAAACAAACCACTCAAGTTTATTTTATTAAAGATTCCACTAGGTGGCGATAAATTATATTGTTGGATGAAACGTGCTAACGTATGATGACGTTAGCACGTATGATGACGTAAGCACGTTAGTGCATGCCCTCCCGGAAGCCATAGAGAATGCATTGGAGCGCCCGCCGTTCGAAAAAAAACATCTTTCAATGTCAGTCTATGGGGCCACTCGGGGTGATTCTCAGCCAAAGTGAAATCGCCGAAAAAGAGGCGGTATTCCACAGAACGTGACATGACGCTGATTGGACTATATCCAGAGGCACAGTGACGGCTAGCGTGACTCTGTGGTTGAATGACATTGGTGGTGCGTCGCCCAATCGCCCTAATGAAGAAACCGCCCCTGCTCCCCACACTCACATTGACACACACACTGGCATATTGACCCACAATGACACACACAAACACTGATACAATTACACACATAGACTACACTGACCAAAGAAAGACAACGATTCTCTGTGTAACCTTAACAGACTATTGGGGCAAGAGCTGTTAGCAGGCATCCAATAAGGCCGGAATGGCGAATGAGGGGATGGTATGGCCAGCACCATGCCCGGCCACCTTTGTCTCCCCAATGTTTAAACATCGCACCAGGTACTCATTTAAGACTGAGTCGACCTAGGGGAGTTCCAGGACCAGTTCACATTATCGTCAACGATGTTGGCCGTGAGCAGGTATTGAACTCAGGTTACTGAGTTTATAAGCAGTGTGATAACCACTGCACGATGTTTTGCCCTCACCTGCCTCACTCACCGCTCACACCGTCACGTATTTATCTCACCTGTCCCACTCACCTGTCATGCCAGTAACTGTTGCACCCTCGCCTGTCACCACCCCCACATGCTTGGTGTCAGTTCCGGTTAGTTCCAAAGACACGGATCCGAGAGGCACGGTTTTTGAAGACTGAAACTTAGGAGACGAGAATTCTGGAGACTCAAGTCCAGGAGATGTGGATACAGAAGACTGAATCTCAGGAGAAGTGGACCCTGGAGACTTGAACGCAGGAGGCACGGAGACAGGGGGCTGAACCTCAGGAGACACTAATCCAGGAGATTCGGGTCCAGGTGTGCCTGTTGAGATGTAGGTGTGTCCAGGCGTCCAGGAGGTGTGCGGTGCAGGCCCCGCCATCCCTAACCCCTCCTCCAGGTGCCCACTCCCTGGCTCCAAGCCGGCTCCATGGGGAGCGGTGGGGGACTCTGTGGGAGATGCAGGCGATGAAAGTGAGGGAGGAGGCGTGGGTGCCTCTGTCGTAGCCCTGCTGCCGCCCTCCAAGCGCCCCCCGACCTTCACCAGGTTAAGATTTTCGCCCTTGAGGTCGATGTTGGCCCCCCGCAAAGTTCCAGGACCCATGTGCTCAGTGGTGAAATCACCGAGGCTAAACTGCACCTGCCTGTGCTCCAGCACCTCTGGCAAGGGCTCAAAGGATTCCCTGTGCTCATGGTGGTGAGAGTCTGGTCGGGAGTCTGCTGTAAGGCCTCGTGAGGAGGTGTCTCTCGAGGCGTCTGCGAGAGAGTCTGGTGAGGAGTCTGATGGAGAATATCTTGAGGAGTCCAGTAGAAAGTGTGGTATGAAATCCAGTGGAGAGTTGAGAGTTGGATCGGTTGTGTGGCCTGGTGGAGAGTCTTGTGAGGAGGCTGCTGGAACATTTAATGTAGCACCTGATAGAGATTCTAATATAAATTTTGGTGGAAACCCTGCTGGTGTGTAGCCTTGTGCAAAGTCTTTTGTGGATTCTGGTCGAAAGGATGGCGGCGTATCTTGTATAAAACCTACTGTGTAGGCCGGTGGAGACTCTTCTGAAAACCTTGCCGTTTCTCTTCCTGGCTCCGTGCGAACGCTGCTCCGCTCTGCGATGAGATCACCCGTATTCACCGCTCCGTCTACCAACGCCGAGCTTGGTAGCAAGCGCAGCGTCTCCTCGGCGCCGAAGATGCCGCCGAGTCGGCTCAAGTGCCCCTCCGCCGGCGCCGCTGTGGAAGTCGCTGTGGTGGTGGCGGTGGCTACGGCAGTGGAAAATTGCACGGACGACACGTTTTTGTCAAAATCCTCCCTCAGGGCGTAGTCCACCGAGAAGCCACTACCTTCGGCCAAGCCGCTGGGCTCCTTCTCTTCCTCACCGTTTGGGTGCGAGGTCTCTGGAGCTGCACGGGACAGCGAGGAGGGCACGCGGAGGTCGGGGAGCTGAGGAAACATCCCCGCACCCTCTTCCCCCTGGAGCCTCCCTACCAGGGAATCTGCACTTCCCTCCTCCTCATGGGTGCCACCATGATGAGAGTGCAGGGCTCCTCCCACCCCCAGAGTTGAGATCTCCTCGAGGCCTTGCAGGCCGACCATGGTTGACGGGGTGGCCCCAGGCGCAGTTAAAGGTGGGACTCGAGGTGGGGTCGGAGGGGAGGACGTCGTCCTCGTGACCTCGCCTGGATGGTGAGAGGTTCCGTCAACTGCCTCATCTTTCAGGTCCACCTCCCCGATCACCTCCTCGTTCATCACATTCTCATGCTCCACCACCTCATCCGCCAACTCACCCAACGTGCCCAGAATCCACCCCGACCCCTCAATCATCGCCGTCTCGGCGGGGCTGAGGGACTCCGCGTAGGAGGGTAACACAATTGCAGGCCCCCTCTGGATCCCTTCCGTTGCTATGGCGATGATGACTGTGGTCTCCTCCCCACTTCCCTCCACGTCCTCGGTGGTCGTTGCTTTCAAAAATCCCGCCTCCCCGATCACCTCCTTCTCCTCCTCCTCCGCTGGATCTGTTTTCACCTCTACTGCCATCTTCTCATGCACCCTCCTTGTCCCCTCTGCCCTCTCTTCCATTAGCAACGACTTCAGCGACAGAAGGAGGAACGTCGTTTGTCGTGATGGGAGACGTCAACAGATTATCTGTCTGCGTCGGAAAGACGTTGAGCGATGTGGCCCCTTCAGACAGAATCATCACTGCCTCCTCAGGCCTAGGGACAATAACGTCCAGCCCACGGTTGACGGCCGTCATGTCAGGGTTGACCCCTTGCTGACCGAGCGGGGGTTCTGCGAGAAAAAAAAGAGCGAGAGGTGGATTTAAGCGTCAGCAGCTGCCAAAGTAAAATAAAATCTGTCATCAACAGCTACCGCCATCATTTGGGGAGTCATCATCACCGTAGCTTTTTTAACAAGCCAAGTGATTTCCTACTAAACTAAAAGAATATTTTAAAACTAAACTATTTTGTTTTACCAGCTAAGGTCCACTAAGCTATATATCTCTTTTTCAGAAGTGACCTGGCCAAAAGTGATATCTCAACGAAGTGGCTTAACACATGGACATTTATAACAGCCAAATACTCTAAACGCATGTTGATTGATTCTAATTGTGGAGGGGAAAACCGCAGAATCCGGTGAAAAAAAATCCACGCGACCATGGGGAGAACATGCAGACGCCAAATATACAGGCATCAGGGTTGGGATCGAACCCACGCACTGCATACCAGGGGAGGAAGATAACGTCTCACGACCGTGACGTCACTTAAATAAATAAAGTATATCAGTTCAAATTGCATCAATTCCCAAGGTTGGGAAAGGCAGTAAAACATGACCATCAGTGTGGGTTCCGTCAAGTGTGGTCTACAGGGGACCTATCGGCTCACGTGACTCATCTAGAGCTCAAGTCTTGACCATGCTGGAGGGTCTATGATCAAAACTTCTTTCGCACCGTACCTAGCCAACCGTGTGCTGATCAGAGGAGCATGTCATCGCGTTGGGAATCGCACACTTCTTTCCAAGCTGCCATCATTTGGCATCCACTCTCCTGCAATCTGCAGGCTTGAATTGCCAGATTTCTGACTGAAAGGTCACAATGTGGATATCTTCAACGTCAACTCTGGCGTTCCGCAAGGATCTGTTTTGGTCTGCAACACTACTACGTCTTCTTTGTATTCGCTTTTTGTATTTAGTTTGTTGTCCTTTCCCCACACCTCTTATTAGTGCGGTTGACTAAGTATAGTGTGAAAGAAGTTCAACATACAGTACTTACTGCCCATCGACTACCACTACCCATAGACTCAACACTGAATCTCCGATTATCATGGTTGACTACGTACGGTGCAAAATAAGTTCAAAAACACACGTACATCATTAGACCTCCTTTGCCAGTACCAAAGTATAATATAGAGGTTTTCCCCTTTTTTTCTGGCAACAAAACTGAAACCTTTTACAAGGAATCATGTCTGCATTAACCACAATACTTGTGGTCAAAATGCAAACAAACAAAAAACACACTCTGATAATATATGCATTGTCCTTGAAACTGATTGGGCCACACCAGAGACGGCTTTCTTTTGAGCCTCGTCTTTTTTTTTTGGCGTCCTCTGGTCGAGCACCAATTGAGACGAGGCTCAAAAGAAAGCCGTCTCTGGTGTGGACCAATCAGTTTCAAGGACAATTTAATATTATCAGTGTGTTTTTTGTTTGGATTTTGACCACAAGTATTGTGGTTAATGCACACATGATTCCTTGTAAAAAGGTTTCAGTTTTGTTGCCAGAAAAAAAGGGGGGAACCCCTATTATTACACACATACATATATCACGATTGCTGAACCAACACATAAACTATCCACTGACAATCAGCACTGTTAAGGTTGCGATAGATAAGAGTTAACAGTTTTTTTAGGAAGGTTATTATTATTATGAATATACATACTTACATATTGATAAAATTATTTTACACTCACAATATGATCCACTGCTCTGCAGATGACAGCAAACTTACATGTAGTGCTCAGAAGCCCGTGATTACAAACTAAATACTCACCCCGTAGTGCAATGGGACTCAGTAATGGATTTCATACGAGTGATGTTTACCAGAGTCCAGAGAACACTGACTCCCCCGCCCCTTGCACTCCCTGCCCCCCACACTCAAAACATTGCGTTTCATCTCCATCTCCCCGCGTCTCCTGGCATCTCCTGGAATCTCTCCGCGTCTCCCCGCGTCTCCCGTGTCTCCCGTGTCTCCTGGCATCTCTGTGCATCTCCCCACATCTCCTCGCGGTCTCCCAGCGTCTCCCCGCGTCTCAACTCGCACCAAAAGATTTTGGACAGCACTCGGGACCGGGTGTGTGCTGGGGTGTGGAGGCACTACGTAGAGATTATCATTGGGTCCATCTCATGACCACAAATTCTTAATTTCATCACGGCTGTGTGAAATCTGTTACACTAACAGACGAACGCCTGTTCTCGACGATGATTCTTGTAGCGTGATTGGAATGATGAGGATTGTTTGGATCTGGATGCGATTTCGTGCACCCGCCTCTTTGTTTTCCAGCCTCCAGGGACCCCTTGAGATGCTTGGGGGTCCCCCCTGAAGCGTTGGCTTGAGGTTGCTGGAGCCTCACGCCGCCTACCATGGGCCGAGCCAACGCAATGGGCAACCCACGGCTGGGAACAGGCTGGTGACGTCACGGGGGTGGGGGCAGGCGCGCAACCATCTTGGGGGGGGGAGGCACGTGGCAACGTTGTCCCACGCATCAGAGGCCCAGTCAGCCACAGGGGGCCCCGAATCAACAAGATGAAGAAGTCAACTAAATGTTGAGATAATTTATTTAAAACTCATTTTATTCGCTAGAACTACCTGCGGTCTACCATGGACCAAACCCGATTAATGCATCTGGTTTTTGTATCAATAGAGCAGCATAAAGTTGCGTGATCCATCCCCTTTGAGGATATCCTTGTCTGATGGGGACGGCATGAAAGCAAGACGCAGGATAACTTAATTGTGAGTATCGTCACAATTTTAATCATTTTTATACTACCGTCCCCGTGAGACCGTCTCCCTCTAAACCCCAATTCACGGTGCAACTTGAATCATCTATATATAGTCATAATCTACGTATATTGTCCGTGGGGTTAAAAACATTCGTAGCTATTTCAGTCAAAAGTGAAGTTGGAGAAATGAGGGAGCGGCCTACAGTCGGATCTTCCACAGCCCCCCACCCACCCCACCGTTGAAATAGGTCGCTGTGCCCCTGAGTGCAGGTGGAGGGGTGGTGGTCATTGCCAGGGTCTCTTCTTCTCTTGCTCACTCTATGGGCAACTCGGGAGCTGCCCCCCCCTCACTCCAACGCGATATTTTCAAAAAAGCCAAATGTCGTATTCAAATCCCCACAAATCACTTCCACATGGCACAGTTGTAATTTCCCTAAGTGAGGTCCCAGGCTTCACTGTGCCCTGCTCCACAACTCTGTAGCCCATAATGGAGGAGGCCGCGGGTGGCATCGAGACCAGAGCGTTGAGCCGGCACGACTGAGAGCCTGGGTTCGAATCTGGGTTTCAGCCACTGCCTGCGATTAAACTGGGCTCTCAAGTGGAGCGAGTTGCTGGTCTCAGCCCTGTCACCAATAACTGCTTTCCTCAAATTAAATTTGGTTACGCATTCAAGGTACACACATGCAGCACTGCCATGCGATGAACATTGCTCCCATAATGCAGGGCGGATGGGGAAACTGCCACCCTGTATTGTGGTGTATCAAATATCGATTGAAGGGATCTCTCCGGTAGCTCTGTGACATCCGCTTCTGTGGGGCGCATTCTCCAACACAGAGGGTCGCACTGCCTTGCGAGGGATCCGAAAGGATTCTTCGTCTCACGGACGATGCAACCCTGACAGCGTGATCCGAATATAATCCGGGGAGACCGACAGAGACCATGCCAACCACACCGTCATCAACACCAAAGACAAAGCTTCCCCGTATAGCCTACAACAGACTGTTGGGAGCAAGTGCTGTTAGCAAGCAGCACCTATGAAGGCCGGCATGGCACACTAGGGGGTGCGTGGTCAGCACCACGCCCGGACACCTTCGTTTCCCTAGTAGTGATGTTTAAAGACCTTACCAGGTACTCATTTGAGGCTGAGGCGATCTAGGGGAGGCCCACGACCGATTCAGATATTCGTCACTGCTGGTGGCTGTAAGTGGGAATCGAATTTGGGTCGCTGGGTCCGAAGCGCAGTGCGCTAACCGCTACACTACCACTCCCCATCATCAACACCAACCACACCTACATCAGCATCAACCACACCATCATGAACATCAACCATACCCTTATCAACAACATCATCATCATCTGTTACTTGATGGTGCACCACATTAGTCTAAATGAGTTCCGGAGCACCACACTATACTTCGGTTCCAAGGGTCCTCACTCACTTTGCGATGGCCGGGCTAAGCTCCCCTTCTCAAGGTGGGCAGGCTGGGTCCCAGTCAGCTGCCTCCACTGGGTCCCCGGTGGCTCCATCCGGGTCTGAACGGCCTTCGTAGTTCCGGCCATCACCGAGAGATGGGGACTGATCACGCTGAGGATAAACCCACCTTCCACCACGGGCTCTCCCGCCATGACCCCCTTTCTCCACGGTGACTCCCTCTCTCCCGCCATGACCCCCTCTCTCCCCGTCACCCGGTTCACCCACGATGACTCCAGCAGGATCAGCATGGGGCTCTCTGTGACCTCCTTCCGTGGAGCCGGGCTCAGCGTTGCCATGGCTGGACCATCGGGCCGGCCTCGTCAGCGACCACTCGGGCCACATTCCGTGTCGTCGTCGTGGTCATCGCCATCGTCTCCTCTCGGTCATCTTGGGCCTGGGGGCGACCGATAGGGTCGGACGGTGGAGATGGCGGCAGGGGCATGGGGACGGCAAATGGGGTCTCTGACACAATGGCTCTGGTCGCCGACCCCTCGGGGGAGCCGTCTCCGCTGGTGCCGTCCGACCCCACGTCCCCCCCGCGCCGTCTCCGCTATCCTTCGATCGGCTTGATCCAATTCCACTGGCGGTCGGGCCGCCTGCTCCTGATGATGATGATGATGGGGCAGCTGCCTCAATGTTGTTGTTGTGGTGGTGGTGGTGGCTGGCGTTCCGAGACGGTCGTCATCTGCCTGGGGCCTGTCCCAGCCTCCCATGGGAGAAAATTGGAGCAAACCGGCGTCCTCCACAGTAACGTGCCACTTCTTCTCTGACTCAACTACCAGGCTCTCGGAAGCTGCTGGTCCCGAGTCCTCGGGTTCGCCGACCCCTAATGTCGCTTCCTTGAAGTCCCCTCCTCGTCCTCCGGGCCCCAGTGTTGTGGCTGGGACTCCCGTGCGAGGACCTGACCCCTCAAGGGGTCCGTGGAGTCCCCGCGAGTCCCCGGTTTCCAGGGAGGTCACATAGACCGGGTCCTGGGTGCCACGAGTGGAGCTGGGGTCTAAGTTCGAGTGAACGGATGGCGACGAGGTGGAGGCCTTGTTTTCTGAGCGGAGACATCGTCACCATCACTGTCATTATTGCGATCATCTTTAACATCGTCATTACAATCATCATCATCATCAGAGGCAGCATCTTACATCTTAACCCCCACAGCCACACCTCAAGGGCCAACTTTCGCCAAGCGTCCCACTTTCTCCACTACTGATCCCCCTGCCCCTTACTCCCTCTACCCCCGACCTACAGAAGACGCTTGCACCTCCAATTAGCACGGTCGGCTACATACGGCACGAAAGCAGTTCCACGCGCAAGCTCTATGAATATTCTTCAAGCGCAGGCATCACCCTTGAATGAGTCCCTTTCCTGGCCCTTCGCGAGTTCCCACAGTTACGCAACACAAGCCTGTTGGAACCTCGATCTCACTACTGAGCAACCCCACCCTGCACCCCCCCCCCATGCCCCCCTCACTCCACTGTCTCATACCCCGGTAGCAGTAGACCCCGTAGTGGGTCTCCGGCTCGGGGAAGCCGCTCTGGTCGGGTGCCGGTGCAGGGTGCGAACGCCGGGCTCCCCGCCGCCGCAGTTGTCGCGTGGGTGTGTGATGGGGTAGCGCACGCTGCCGTCGGCGAGCCAGCCGGCGTCGCAGCGGTCCAGGCCGTGGTGGTGCCATGA
>NC_083779.1:9435312-9680033 GCF_015708825.2 Lethenteron reissneri
GAATTTATTTTAATCAGGACAATAATCTGAATACTCTAAACACGTGATTTTAAGTGTGGAGGGAAACCCCAGAGGACGCGGAGAAAACATTCCACGCGACAACGGGTAGAGAGAGGCACGAAAACTCCAAATATACAGCAGCAGGCGTCAGGGTCGGGATCGAGACCCACGATCTCCTATATACCAGGCGAGGTAGTCAACATCTCGTTACCGCGGCGCCCTTGCGAGCAGTTATGAGCAGTATAAGGAAGGTCCATTGCCCGAAACGTCGGGTGGGGGTTGGGGTGGATCGGGGGAGGAGGAGGATTTAAGAAACGTGATCGTTGTTTCAACTGCGGCCGGGAGATCGAACTGAACCAGAAACCCTCGGGATTTGTAATGAGGGAATGCCCACACTTTACCCCACCATCACCATCACCACGTTACCTGATCTTCGTAGAGCAGGCATGTCCAAAGTCCGACCCGCGGGCCAATCACAGATTTCATTCGGCCCGCAGCTTCGGTCTTATAATGTGTTAGTTATGGCTCGCCAGCTCTGTCAGAATAAATACATCATAAAACTCATGGAAATTTAAGGTATTCTATACAGTTTGTTCAATGTTATCTGACTGAATGAAAGGCAGAATTGCGTTTGTAGAGTTGTTCACGTCTGCCTGAGTGGCTTATATTTGGTTACATTGTCATTTGAAAAATAAAGGTAATTGTGACAATGACATTTTTTTTATAACAGTGTGTGTATTTTCATGCAAATTTTTGGTTTAAAAAATGTCAGAAGGAACTATTGGCACCCGGGCATCTTCACTTTATCAAATGTGGCCCTCTTTGCAAAAAGTTTGGACACCCCTGTCGTAGAGTAACCACCGTGGGTGAACCCACACCCACTGCTGCTGGGTGAATAGAGGCGCGGAGGGGTCTAGGAAACTCGTCCCTCGTTGGTTCTGCAGCCGCGCCGAGAGTTGGAATGGAACCGGACCGCGGGTCCCGGAGTGCTGCAGACGAGAGGCCAGACCTTGATGGATATCGATCCCTGAACCGTGACGGGAATCGAACAAACACGGTGGTCACCGCATCGTCATCATCATCGCGCGGCACTTTCAGACGCGTTTCTGCGCCCGTCTGGAACGCTCTTCCTTCTGATATTAGGAGCTATGGCACTTTTAAATCATCTATATCTCCATTATACACTACATTATACACTACACTACTATGCAAACTACAAGACTATGCGCTGCTATACACACTAAACTACTATCCACTACACTACTATACACTACACTAAACACTACTATACACTACACTATACACTTCTATACACTACACTAAACACTACTATACATTACACTAAACACTACTATACACTACACTACTATACACTACACTAAACACTACTACACACTACACTACTATTTTTATATTATTTGGGTCTTTTGGTAAAGTCACGTAGATAGGTTCAAAGAAAATAACAAAAAACTACGGAGAATTTCGATTTAAAACTACGACGTTTCGATCGCAACACAAGCGATCGTCATCAGACGAAGGGGTTTGCCTCTGAAGGCAAAATGTTTATCACGGTTTGGGGATGGGCGTGCCCCAAGTGTATTTGCGGCAACCAGGGGTCAAGGGGTCATGGGCAGTGCACCACTGCCAATGCAGCAACAATGACAATGCGGCACTACTGCCAATGCAGCAGCGATGCCAATGTGAGAGATTCGCATGCCAATGTAAGATCGCAGAACTTACACCAAGTCGGCGCGCGAGGTGGCTGTTAGTGTGAGAAATGCTTTAAGCTGTTAATGTCAAATCAGAGAGCCGGAATAACAACAAACATGAGAAGGTGGTAGGATGGAAACATCACAGCCAGTTATGACTTAAACTGGTTAATAACGTCCTTCCGATGATTGCTCAGTTTGTACCCATCTTCTCGGTTGAAATTGTGTCTGTGTCTATATATCTGGATGGCTTCATGAACGAATCTTTGTGGATAGCCAGCGGGCTTGCAAAGTACCTTAGTCTTGGAGAAATCAATTTCTTGTGAGCGCACCGCATTACAACAATGATCAGCCACGGCTGAGGTATTAGTCCTCCCGTGTTTCAGATCTGCCTTATGTTCACGAACACGGTCCGAGACATGTCGCTTAGTTTCCCCAATGTAACTACTGCCGCAGACACAGCTTAGTTTGTAGACACTGGGGTGTTGCATGTTAGGGATCACATCCTTCACAGATGGATCAGATCACGAATTTTATGTGCTGTGTTAAATCGAACCTGGATCTTGTGTTTGCTCATGATTTTGGAAATATTTTTGGTGACTCCTGCTATGTATGGCAAGGTGATGGTTTTGATTGGGTCGGCAGATGGTTCCAGGCATCCACTCTACGTCCATCCTTGTGGAAGAGGTACGTAGATGATATGTTCGTCATCTGGCCACATGGCCGACCAGCTCTGAACCAATTCCTCAACCACATCAATTCCATACACCCAGCACTCAAATTTACCATGGAGGTGGAAAAGGATGGCAAGTTACCATTCTTGGATGTTTTAATCAAAAAGAGACCAGATGGCTCAATGGGACACTGTCTACAGGAAAGCCACCCATACAGATGCCTACCTAAAACCTGACACCCACCACCATCCATCCCAGAAGAATTCCCTCATCAAAACTCTACACCATAGAGCCCACTGCATCTCCGACCATCATCACCCAGCCAGTGAACTGGAACACGTGCACAAAGCCCTCAAAACGAATGGATATTCAGACGACACGATCCAGTTTAAGTTATAACTGGCTGTGATGTTTACATCCTACCACCTTCCGATGTTAGTTGTTATTTTCGGCTCTCTGATTTGACATTAACAGCTTAAAACATTTCTCACACTAACACTGCCCATGACCCCTTGACCCCTGGTTGCCGCCGATAGACTTGGGCCACGCCCATCTCCAAACCGTGATAAACATTTCTGACTTGAAACTTTCGTGACTGCAGGAATTCATATTCTTGGTTCTTTCAGTAAAGTCACGTAGATAGAAAATACAATAATAAAGTAAAAATAAAAGCAAAAATCCCACGACGTTTCGATCGCAACACAAGCGGTCTTCCTCTCCGCCTGATGACGACCGCTTGTGTTGCGATCGAAACGTCGTCGTTTTTATTATTTTCTTTGAACCTATCTACGTGACTTCACCGAAAGAATATAAATTCCTGCAGTCACGAAAGCTTTAAGTAAAACTACTACACTACTATTCACCTACTATACACTACACTATACACTACACTTCTATACACTACATTATACACTACACTATACACTACACTATACACTACACTATACACTACCATTCACCTACTATACACTACACTATACACTATTTACTTACTATACACTACACTATACACTACTATTCACCTACTATACACTACACTATACACTATACTATACACTACACTATACACTACTATTCACCTACTATACACTACACTTCTGTGGTGGTCAAGGTTGACACCAAGGTTGACACAGGTCACACAGGTCACACAAGCTAGGGGAGAGGTACGTACTGGTCTGGACCGGTCCGGACCGGCAGGGACGAGAGGTGGTTGGAACCGCTCTGAGGGGAGGGGGCTGGCGAGAGCCAGGGCCCCGAGACACCCCCGCCCCTCAGAGAGAGGGGATATAAGACGGCTCCCGGAGAGCGGAGGGGGTCCATCTCACCAGAAGCTGAAGGAGGTGCGGCCGGAGATCCTGGACCCCAAGCCTCGAGGATGCCGCCCCGCTGGGACTGAGTGGGCTGAGTAGCTGTAGGCTAGGGAAGGAGAGTAATGAGAATAGAGCCGGAGGCTGTACCTCCCTAGGTTGTGTGGTTGGGCTGTTCCCCCAGTGAGTCCGGAGGACTAGTGTTATTGGAATAAAAGCGTGTGGCCTCTACGACGTCTCTGTCTCATTCAAGAATATTACAACTGGTGTCAGAAGCGGCCAAAGAACCTCGCCAACATGGAAACAAGACAGAAAGCGCTCACCAGGGGCCTGGAGAAGGACGTCGAGGGCGACGCAGAGCCTGAGTCGGGAGCGCCATTTCCGGGGGACGGGTCTGAGGGGGCGGGCTCGGGTTCTCCGGGGCCCTCCAGGAGTCCGCCGACGTCGGGATGGGTGATCCAGTCGGCCCATGCCCGGCTGGCCGATCTCCTCCATGCCGCTGCCTCCATCCTCGACGAGCTCATGCTGGGGGGAGCGGGAGCACTGGGTGGAGGACCAGGCCGGAGGATGAGAGGGGTTCCCGCCGAGAAACGCGCCATTCCCGCGCAAAATTTTGACGTCACCTCCGGAGGGGGAGACGTCACTTCCGCCGGGAATGTGGCCGCCGGAGATGACGTCACTTCCGCCGGGGGGGTCACCGCTTCCGGGGGAAATGACGTCAACCGCCCAAGAGGTCAGGGGGCACAGGTGGCCCGCGTCACATCCGGCATCGGCGGCCTTACATCGGGAGAAGCAGAGTTTTCGGGTAGGTGCCCGCCGATTCGGTCGGATATTCTGCCGCCAGAAGACGCTTCAAATACTGCACTTGGGACGCTGCTGTCTTCAGGGGGGGACTACATCCCGGCGCTGCAACAGCGCTTGCCTTCACTGCAGGTTTTCGCGGCAAAGGGGGGGGACTGGGCTGCTTTTTCACGCCGTTTCGTGGCTAATGCCGAGACGGCTGGGTGGTCTGCTGACATCGCTCTCCGAGCCCTGCCTTCTGCCTTGGACGTGGCCTTGGCCACGTTCCTCCTTATTCCACGGAGGGAGCGCTCCACCTTGCAGGAGGCCCTCAATCGGATGGCCTTAGTGTATGGACCTCCATCCGAAACAAGACATCGTTTCGCCAGTCGGAGGAGCGAGGCGGACGAGACACCCCTTGCCTATCAGAATGCACTGATGGCGTTGGCTCAAGCGGCCTATCCTCGAATGGACGATGTGGGCCTGGACTCCATCGTGCTCGAGAAGTTGCTGCTGCTGGCTCGGGAGCTGAGGATTGCCGTCCACGTCAAAGATGAAGCTAACCTTTCCTCGCTGGGGACGGCACATTACCTGCACACAGAGTTGCTCCTCCAGCGGGATGGGCAGGTGGCGGCGTGCGCCGCTGCAAGAGTTGACGAGGTCCCGTAAACCCAGGCCTTCGCGTCGCAGTGGGCCGCCAGTTGGAGGGGGGCCGACCGGCCTCGCCAAGGGGAACCCCGGCGGAGACACGGATCCCCGCGGGCGTGGGCTCGCGTCACGTGCTACAACTGTGTCCAGCTGGGTCACCTGGCATCGGGTTGCCCAGCACCCCGGCGCCGGGCTCCGGGTCATCCACCATCGTCCGCCCATCCGCCGGTCGCTCCACAAGAACCCCAGGCATGTCGCGACACCTCACGCACACGGTCCCTGCCCGCATCTCATACACCGCGAATCGGCGTGCCACTAAATCGCGTTGCATTGAGGGGTGGGGAGCGGAATGGGGCTGATGTTCGGGGGCCACTTCGCGCGGTTCAGTGGTCCGAGTTGGCCCACAGAGTTGTGGCCGTGGCGACGGGCTCGTCGGTTATTCTCGGGGATATTGAGGGGATTCAATTTCGATTGTTGGTCGATACGGGGGCTTCGGCTACTATAATTTCCGACCTCATATACAACGTGTTACCAAAGAGATGTCAGGCACTCGCCCCGTTCTCCGTCCCTTGCTTTGCGGTGAATGGGGGTTCCCTGGGGATTATTGGCCAAATAACTGCACAAATTTGTATTGGCGACATTAAATTATCTGGTCCCGTTTTGGTTTCCGATGCCTTGGCCGTTTCCTGTTTGTTGGGTACGGACTTCTTGGGGAGGATGCCCATCAACATTTTAATTGACAAAGGCTGCATCGAGCTTCCTTCGGGCCGCCGGATGGCGTTTCTGCCCTCACCAAACCGGCTGCGCACGGCTTGCACGACTGTTCCGGCTATGGCGTCTGAAACGTTGCAGATTCCGCCGGGTGCGCAGATGCTAATACCGCTTCAGTTACGCAAACCACTGGAGGCAAACGCTACGTCGGGGGTTTTGTTGTCTCCTTCCAATACGACCGAGCGAGGGTTGGACCTGGTGGATGCACAAACGCTTGTGCCTAGAGATGAACAGCCCTTCATTCAGGTGCTGAATGCGGGGTTGCGGACGAAGGTCGTGCACCGAGGGGCTGTGATTGCACATGCATCGCTGCCGCTGCACACTGACTCCGTCGCGGCTCATGTCGGTGAGGCGCCGGCGTTCGGGACGCAGGGGGGTGTCGATGAGGTATGGATGGATTCTCTCTGTTCAGGGGCTGAAAATCTTTCCGAGTCACAAAGATTAAAGCTGCGCATGTTGCTTCGTGAATTTCCCGATGTTTTTAGCAAACACAAATTCGATGTTGGATGCACTAATCTATTGAAACACCACATTGATACGGGGGATTCCGCCCCCATTCGGAAAAATCTGTTCCGATTGAGTCCGGCAGAGAAGGAACATGTCCGGTTGGCAGTGAATGACATGCTTGCCGCAGACATTGTGGCTCCCTCCAACAGCCCATGGGGTGCGCCGATTGTGCTTGTTAAAAAACATGATGGCAGTTTGAGGTTTTATGTGGATTTTCGGAAGCTTAACAAGGTTTCGCTGGCGGACGCGTATCCGCTCCCTCGCATGGACGAGTCGCTCGATGCCTTGGCGGGGGCGCGGTATTTTTCAACCTTGGACCTTTTGTCGGGGTTTTGGCAACTGCCCTTGGATGAGGCTTCCAAACCTAAGACCGCGTTCCGTACGCCACAGGGCCTTTATCAGTTCAATCGGTTGCCCATGGGATTGCACTCAGCTCCAGTGACGTTCCAGAGATTGATGGAACTGGTCCTCGCTGGCCTACAGTGGGACTCTTGTCTTATATATCTGGACGACGTGATTATTTTCAGCCGTACGTTTGAGGAACATCTGGACAGACTGCGGGCTGTATTTCTCAGAGTGCGATCGGCTAACCTTAAATTTAAGCCTCAGAAATGTTTCCTGTTGCGTGAATCGGTGCGGTACCTCGGCCACGTTGTCAGTTCTACGGGTATAGCCACCGATCCTGCAAAAACTGACTGTGTAAGAACGTGGCCTACGCCAACGTCTGTGGGGGAAGTCTGCAGCTTTATAGGCTTTGCGTCCTATTACCGCCGGTTTGTTGAGGGGTTTGCGACGATCGCCAAACCCCTTCATACTCTGACGGCTAAGGGGGCTAAATTCCATTGGGGGGAAGAGGAAGACAGGGCGTTCAGGGCGCTTCGCGATGCCCTTGTCCGAGCTCCTCCCTTATGCTATCCCGATTTCACGTTGCCGTTCATCCTGGACACCGATGCCAGCAATACCGGCATCGGCGCGGTGCTTTCGCAGGTTGTCAACGGGGTCGAACGGGTCGTTGCCTACGGCAGTAGTGTCCTGTCTCCGGCAGAACAACGTTATTGCGTCACCCGCCGTGAACTGCTCGCTATTGTCGTGTTTGTTCAACAATATCGACCGTACCTGTACGGTAGGCATTTTACGGTTCGTTCCGATCATGCCGCGCTACAGTATGCATTGAAAATAGACCAGCCATCCGGCCAGCTGTCACGTTGGCTTGAGGTCCTACAGGACTACACGTTCACGGTTGTGTACCGGAAGGGGACACAACATTCAAACGCGGATGGCTTGTCACGGCTTCCTCCGGGTGATGGGTGCGCGTGTTTTATGGGCTCGGGGAGATGAAAATCGGCCACGAGTACCGCTCCGGCTTCTCCCTTGGCAGCGGCAGCAGGGGTGGTCGATGGGGAACCTGTCGCCGAGGGGGACTCGCAGGTGTTGGTCGCTCACGACTCGCTCCTCGATCTGCCTCTGGACGAATGGGGACGGTTCCAGATGGAAGACAATTCCCTCCTCAGGTTACACCGTCGTGCGGAGAGAGGGGGAGATTGTCAGGAAAGGGTAGGTACTGTCAGGTTGCGGGAGGGTCTCCTCATGTCATGGGACGCCAGCTCGGGGCGTTACAAAATCGTCGTCCCCACCGCTCTGCGGGGCAGGGCCGTGTGGGTGGCGCACTAACGCATCCTGCATTTGGGTATTCACAAAACGCTCGCTACACTGCAATTGGATTTTTTTTGGCCGGGAATGGCACGCGATGTCGCCGACCTTTTGAATAGTTGCACGCAGTGTGCGCGGCGGAAACACCCGGCTAGGGCGGCTAGCCCACCCCTTCAGTCCATTCAGGTGTCCCGGGTTAACGAGTTGGTGGCTCTTGACATTCTGGGTCCCTTCCCTGTCACCGCTCGGGGTAATAAGTACCTGCTGGTTGGGGTTGAATATTTCACTCGTTGGCCTATGGCCTGGCCCCTCCCCAACCAGTCGGCGGCAGCCATTGCGGAGGCGTTTCTCCAGGGCTACGTCCTGGATAAGGGCGCCCCGGAACGGCTGTTAACCGACCAGGGAAAGAACTTTTCGTCCAATCTTCTGCGGGAGGTTTGTGACCTTTTGTGCACGCAGAAGGTCCGGACTTCCCCCTACCACCCGCAGACCGATGGTATGGTCGAATGTCTACACCGGACCATTAGCTCTATGTTGTGTCATCAGGTAGACGAAACACAGTTGGATTGGGACCTGAGGATTCCCGGAGTTCTGGCCGCATATAGGTTGGCGCCTCACGCGGCCATGGGCTATTCGCCCTTCTACTTAATGTACGGCAGGGATGTCGACCCCCCTCATGGAGGTGCAATTGCGGGTCCAGACGGCGGCGTCTCACTCGAAACTGTCCGAACACACTCAGTTCAATATTCGGAAGTTGGTCGAGGCAAGGGTGGCCGCGCAGGAAAATTCCAGGGCAAGGCAACGAGCCAACGAGTGTCTGTATGATCGCTGGGTTATGGTGTATAAATGGGCGGTAGGGGATAAGGCGTGGCTGCACTGCCCGCAGGTGCCGCTGTCAACGTCATTGAAATTGCTGCAGCCCTGGCGGGGGCTGGTCGACATTGTTCGGGTCGTTCGGGACCAGTGTGTTAGGGTCGCGTGCGGACGGCGTTCTTGGTACGTGCACCCCTCGCGCCTGAAGCCCTATGTCGCACCACGCACTCACACACCTTCATCTCACAGGGGCCGGCCGCGTGATGTGTCCGGCAGGTTGGGGGAGGGGCCTCGTGATCCCCTTGTTGTTCCGAAATCCCCTGCCACTCTTTCGGATGCTGCAGGTGTGAGTCCACTTCCGGTGGCCTCACCAGAGGAGCGGGAAGCGAGCCGGCCGCCTGTCCAGCAGGAAGATGGCTCGCGGGCTTTGTCCCCGGGGCCTCGGGACGTGCCGGACGCCTGTCATCTGGCCCCTCCTGACCCTCCGCAAGGAACGCTGGCCTCTGGCGATGGACCCGCCACACGGACTCGTTCGAAGGGTCTCAGGTTCTCCTGAGACCTGTCGCAGATACACTGCCTCCTCGTGGGGCCTGGGTGTCCGAGTCACCTTGTTCGTTGGTGTGGTGTGTCTGCAGTGTTCTTGTGTACAGGGGGGTTGGGGTAAATTATTGGGGATAGTTGTGTTTGTTGTTCTGTTGTTGTTATTGTTGTGTTGAGGCTCACGCATTGTTCTTGTTGTGTTCAGAATTCCTGGTTCGCGAGTTAGGGTTGGGATGTGGATAGTGATGCAGCCGGGACGGCTGCGTGCTGTATAGGGGGGGGTGATGTGGTGGTCAAGGTTGACACCAAGGTTGACACAGGTCACACAGGTCACACAAACTAGGGGAGAGGTACGTACCGTTCTGGACCGGTCCGGACCGGCAGGGATGAGAGGTGGTTGGAACCGCTCTGAGGGGAGGGGGCTAGCGAGAGCCAGGGCCCCGAGACACCCCCGCCCCTCAGAGAGAGGGGATATAAGACGGCTCCCGGAGAGCGGAGGGGGTCCATCTCACCAGAAGCTGAAGGAGGTGTGGCCGGAGATCCTGGACCCCAAGCCTCGAGGATGCCGCCCCGCTGGGACTGAGTGGGCTGAGTAGCTGTAGGCTAGGGAAGGAGAGTAATTGAGTAGCTGTAGGCTAGGGAAGGAGAGTAATGAGAATAGAGCCGGAGGCTGTACCTCCCTAGGTTGTGTGGTTGGACTGTTCCCCCAGTGAGTCCGGAGGACTAGTGTTATTGGAATAAAAGCGTGTGGCCTCTACGACGTCTCTGTCTCATTCAAGAATACTACACTTCTATACACTACACTATACACTACACTATACACTACATTCACCTACTATACACTACACTATACACTACACTATACACTATTTACTTACTATACACTACACTATACACTACTATTCACCTACTATACACTACACTATACACTATACTATACACTACACTATACACTACTATTCACCTACTATACACTACACTATACACTACACTTTTATATACTACACTTCTATACACTACACTATACACTACAATAAACGCTACTATTCACATACTATACACTACACTATACACTACTATTCACCTACTATACACTACACTATACACTACACTATACACTACTATACACTACTATACACTACACCACTATACACTACACTACTATACACTACTATACACTACACTATTATACACGACACTACCATACACTACACTGCTATACACTACACTATACACTACACTATACACTACTATATACTACACTACTATACACTACACTACTATACACTACACTATACACTACACTACTATACATTACACTATACACTACACTATATACTACACTACAATACACTACACTATACAATACACTACACTACCATACACTACACTATACACTACACTATACTCTACTATACACTACACACTACACTATACACTACACTATACACTACACTATACACTACACTACTCTACACTACACACTACACTACTATACACTACACTATACACTACACTACTATACACTACACTATACACTACACTATACACTACACTACTATACACTACACTATACACTACACTATACACCACACTACTATACACTACACTATACACTACACTATATACTACACTACAATACACTACACTATACAATACACTACACTACCATACACTACACTATACACTACACTATACACTACACTATACACTACTATACACTACACACTACACTATACACTACACTATACACTACACTATACACTACACTACTCTACACTACACTACTATACACTACACTATACACTACACTACTATACACTACACTATACACTACACTATACACTACACTACTATACACTACACTATACACTACACTATACACCACACTACTATACACTACACTATACACTACACTATACACCACACTACTATACACTACACTAAACTTTATGCCTTGCAAATAGGTGTCTATTTGGGTGTTTGAACATCTGAACACAACTCCCGCGTCATTGCCAGAACAGGGTAAACACCGATTCTTGATTTTTTTTCTCACTCTTAACACTGCCACTAAAATGTCCCCGTAGATGAAACCCCCACCCCACGTGCTACACGACGTGGGGATGGGAGCGGGATTCCTCGCTCAGGAAGCGCGGCCACTGCTCGAGCCGAGTCCCCGCCGAGGGTTGAGTTTGTGTTGGCACAGCCCCCGGGCGAGAGGCATCGGGGCTCGCGGGGGGGAGCCAGGGTCGAGGGCGGGTGAATGCGCCGTCGCCGGGTTGGTTCGCGAGCATGAGAATGGTGGGGCTCTGCTGGGTGTCTCCTCTGTGAGACGTCCGCTGGCATCACCACCCATCACTACTCATCACTAATCATCACTACCCATCACTACCATCACCACCCATCACTACTCATCACTAATCATCACCAACCATCACTACTCATCACTAATCATCACTACCCGCAACTACCATCACCACCCATCCCTCCCATCACTACCATCACCACCCATCCCTCCCATCACTACCAGAAGAACCCATCACTACCATCACTACCCATCACGACTGTCGTGACTGACTCTGAGACACTAAGACACACCACCCATCACTACCCACCACCCCCATCACCCCCATCACCACCTACACTACCACCACCATCACCCCCATCACCACCCATCGCTACCCACCACCTCCATCACCCCCATCACCACCCATCACTAGCCACCACCCCCATCACCACCTATCACTACCACCACCACCATCACCCCCATCACTACCCACCACCTCCATCACCCCCCATCACCACCCATCGCTAACCACTACCCCCATCACTACCCATCATTACCCACCACCTCCATCACCCCCCATCGCTACCCACCACCACCATCACCCCCATCACCACCCACACCACCACCATCACCCCCATCACCACCCATCACTACCCACCACCTCCATCACCCCCCATCACCACCCATCACTACCCACCACCTCCATCACCCCCCATCACCACCCATCGCTACCCACCACCACCATCACCCCCATCACCACCCACACTACCACCTCCATCACCCCCATCACCACCCACACCACCACCATCACCCCCATCACCACCCATCACTACCCACCACCTCCATCACCCCCATCACCACCCATCGCTACCCACCATCACCATCACCCCCATCACCCCCATCACCACCTATCACCACCACCATCACCCCCATCACTACCCACCACCACCATCACCCCCCATCACCACCCATCACTACCCACCACCTCCATCACCCCCCATCACCCCCCATCACTACCCATCGCTACCCACCACCCCCATCACCCCCCATCACCACCCATCGCTACCCACCACCCCCACGACGACCCCAATCTCTACCACCAGCACCACGTGGGTGGTAGAGCCATGTGGTTGGTCTCTTAGAGCCAAAAAAAGACAAACTCGAGTCCTCGCCCAGAGCGAGGGGGATGAGGGGGGGGGATGAGGGGGGGGATGAGGGGGGTAGGGGATAAGGGAGATGAGGAATAGGGGAAGGGGCGGGGGGCGATCTGGGAGGCGATGGGGGCTGTCTCGCTCCGGCCCCGGCTATTCATGGAGCCGGTTGTTCTTCTCGACAAGGAGTCAGCCGCGCGCCCCGGGCAGGACCCTCTTGGTGATTAGTGTTGGGACTCCGCCCCGAGGCTTTCCTGGGTAAACAATCATCACCATCATCATCAGCCCCCTATCTACCCACTGCTGGATGAACGCCTCTCCAAGCCGCTGCCAACCCCTCGTAACCCTGCGATTACCCCCCCCCCCAATCCATCCGGCACGGCACCACGGGCTGGACGAGCGGCGGTTATAATCCAGCGGCCGCCCCTGGTTAATACTCCGGCGTCGAGCACGACACATGCGCCGTCGGCTTAACAACAACGGGCGTTACAGATCCCGTGAGGTCATTAGCAATGTCGTGCCACTGGCGTTAAAGTTATTCATCCAGCAGCGGAGAGACCACGGCGTGGGGGAGGCCCGAATCCAGCTGACGGTGTTGACGGTGATCACTGGACTTGTATTGAATGCTGATTCCACCAGGTTCTTCACCCATCCCTCCCCTCCATCCCTCCCTCCCCTCCATCCCTCCCTCCCCTCCATCCCTCCCCTCCATCCATCCATCCCCTCCATCCCCTCCCCCCGCAGCCCTCCACGGGGCCCCGCGTGCAGCGCTAAGAGCCACTCCGCGCTCTGCGATGCGATCGGAGCGAGGAGAGAGAGGAGAGGGAGGGAGGAGAGGGACGGAGGGAGGGGAGAGCGACCAGTGAGAGAGAGAACGCAGGAGGTGGGAGGATCGCGAGAGAAGGAAGAGGGCGTGAGAGAGAGAGAAGGAACAGGGGAGAGTCGGGGTGGGAGAGTAAAGATAAGCGAGTGAGTGAGCGAGCACACGAGAGAGAGACAGAGAGACGGAGGGAGGGAGGAGCGAGGGACAGAGCTGAGACCCGCGCCCCGGGACAGAAGCGAGGCGCTCCCAGCGCGGATCCGCGACAGCGAGGAGGGAGCACGTGGCGGACAGGAGCCCTGTGAGTGGAGGAGTGTGAGGGAGTGAGTGTGTGTGTGAGTGTGTGTGAGTGTGTGAGTGTGTGTGTGTGAGTGTGTGTGTGAGTGTGTGTGTGAGTGTGTGAGTGAGTGTGTGAGTGTGTGTGTGTGAGGGAGTGAGTGTGTGTGAGTGTGAGGGAGTGAGTGTGTGTGTGAGTGTGTGTGAGTGGGGGAGTGTGAGTGAGAGTTTGTGAGTGTGTGAGTGTGAGGGAGTGAGTGTGTGTGTGAGTGTGTGTGAGTGGGGGAGTGTGAGTGAGAGTTTGTGAGTGTGTGAGTGTGAGGGAGTGAGTGTGTGTGTGAGTGTGTGAGTGAGTGTGTGAGTGTGTGTGTGAGTGGAGGAGTGTGAGGGAGTGAGTGTGTGTGTGTGAGTGTGTGAGTGTGTGTGTGAGTGAGTGTGTGAGTGTGTGTGTGAGTGGAGGAGTGTGAGGGAGTGAGTGTGTGTGAGTGTGTGTGAGTGTGTGTGTGAGTGGAGGAGTGTGAGGGAGTGAGTGTGTGAGTGTGTGTGAGTGTGTGTGAGTGTGTGTGGGAGTGAGATAGTGAGAGTGAGAATTTGTGAGTGGGGGAGTGTGAGGGAGTGAGTGTGTGTGTGAGTGTGAGGGAGTGAGATAGTGAGAGTGTGTGAGTGTGTGAGAGTGTGTGAGTGTGAGGGAGTGTGAGTGGGGGAGTGTGAGGGAGTGGGAGTGTGTGAGAGTGTGTGAGTGTGAGGGAGTGAGATAGTGAGAGTGAGAGTTTGTGAGTGGGGGAGTGTGAGGGAGTGTGAGTGGGGGAGTGTGAGGGAGTGGGAGGGTGTGAGAGTGTGTGAGTGTGAGGGAGTGTGAGTGTGAGGGAGTGTGAGGGAGTGAGAGTGTGAGAGTGTGTGAGTGTGAGAGTGTGTGTGAATGAGAGTATGTGAGTGAGAGTGTGTGAGTGAGAGTGTGTGAGTGGGGGAGTGTGAGGGAGTGAGAGTGTGTGTGAGTGGGGGAGTGTGTGATTGTGAGAGTGTGTGAGTGAGAGTGTGTGTGAGTGTGTGTGTGAGAGTGTGTGAGTATGTGAGAGTGTGAGTGTGTGAGTGAGAGTGTGTGTGAGAGTGATTGAGAGTGAGAGTGTGTGAGGGAGAGTGTGTGAGTGTGCGTGTGAGAGTGATTGAGAGTGTATGAGTGAGATTGTGTGAGAGAATTTGTGTATGAGAGTGAAAGTGTGTGAGAGTGTGTCTGTGACTTGTGTTGACCTGTGCGGCAGTGGATGTATCACAGTGTACGTGTGTTTGTGTCTGAATCTGTGGGAGGAGCGGTGGCGCAGTGATTAGCGCGCTCCGCAACGAACCCTGCGAACCCGAGTTAGATTCCCGCTCACGGTCAACACCAGTGACGATTATATGAGCCGGTCCTGGGCCTCCCCTAAATCGACTCAGCCTCAAACGAGTACCAGATGCGGTGCGTAAACATCGCCACAAAGGAGACAAAGGCGGTCGGACGTGGTGCTGGCCACCCACCCCCTCGTGTGCCGTGCCGGCCTTCATAGGCGCTGCTGCGACTCGCTACTAACAGCACGGCTGTGCTGGAGTGGTTCTGCGTCGTCTTGCGATGCGTCAGTGTCACTTGGCCACGGTGCGGTGTGTGCACATCAGCACTGGGGAGACGAAGGCGGCCGGGCGTGGGTGTTGCTGGCCACCCCACCCCCTGCCTTAGTAGGTGCTCGCTAGCAGCACTTGCCCCAACAGTGCGTGAAATCAGTACGGGGGATCTTTGTCTTCGTTTGTTCGTTTCTCAATCCGCTTGTCCCGGCGACAGCGCGGTGAGTCGGGCGGTCCCACACCTCCATGTCTCTGGCGACAGACTCGAGCACAACGTTACTACGATACACTACACTATACACTACTATACACTACTACACTACACTATACACTACTATACACTACTACACTACACTATACACTACTATACACTACTACACTACACTATACACTACACTACGATACACTACTATACTACACTACACTATACATTACTACACTATACACTACTACACTATACACTACACTATACACTACTACACTAAACTATACACTACACTTTACACTACTATACACTACTACACTATACACTACACTATACACTACACTATACACTACTACACTAAACTATACACTACACTTTACACTACTATACACTACATTATACACTACACTATACACTACACTATACACTACTACACTATACACTACTATACACTACTACACTATACACTACACTATACACTACTATACACTACTACACTACACTATACACTACTACACTATACACTACTACACTATACACTACTACACTACTATACACTACTACATTATACACTACGACACTATACACTACTGCACTATACACTACTGCACTATACACTACTGCACTATACACTACTACACTATACACTACTACACTATCCACTACTACACTACACTATATACTATACACTACTACACTATACACTACGACACTATACACTACTACACTATACACTACTACACTATACACTACTACTCTACACTATATACTATACACTACTACACTATACACTCCACTATACACTACTACACTATACACTACTACACTATACACTACACTATTACACTACTATACACTACTACATTATACACTACTACACTACACTATACACTACTACACTATACACTACTACATTATACACTACTACACTACACTATACACTACTATACACTACTACACTACTATACACTACACAATACACTACTACACTATACACTACTACACTACACTATACCCTACTACACTACTATACACTACGATACAGACTCCCAGCTATTCTTTGGTTTTTTTCGGTAAAGTCACGTATAATAAATAATAAACACGCGTTTGTGTGTGGACACACATGAACACGTGTTGTGTGTGGACACACATGAACACGTGTTTGTGTTTGTGCGACCACACATGAGCACGTGTTTGTGTGTGGACATACATGAACACGCGTTTGTGTGTGGACACACATGAACACGCGTTTGTGTGTGGACACACATGAACACGTGTTGTGTGTGGACACACATGAACACGTGTTTGTGTTTGTGCGACCACACATGAGCGCGTGTTTGTATGTGGACACACATGAACACGTGTTTGTGTGTGCGTGCAAATGAGCACGTGTTTGTGTGTGGACACACATGAACACGCGGCACTTGCCCCAACAGTCTCTATCGGCTACACGGGGCACCTTTGTCGTTGTGCGAGTGCGCGATAGGGAAGCCCGTGTCCTGGTGGTCGCCACGAGTTGCCAGCAACAAACGGAACCCATTGGCCACTCGCCATTGCGCGCAACTCCACGACCACCATCTCTCTCAAATGTAGCACTCTCTGGAAGAACGTCATCAACCAGGCAGGGTGCTGACTGTTATGTTAGCCGACTCTCTGTGTTGTATTGCATTGTATTTCCGAGTTTACTAGGTTGTTTCCTCTTTCATTTGTACCTGATGATTGCTTGTGTTGCAATCGAAACGTCGTGTGCTAGTATTTAATTTATTAATTTCTCTTTCTACGTGACTTTACCGAAAGAACCAAAGAGTCATTCCTGCAGTCACGAGAGCTCCAAGCCAAGTTTAGTTTCCACGATCACCGTTGCCTTGGCATTAAACTATACAAAGATCCCCCGTGCAGCCTTACACACAGACACCGCGACACACACAGACACCATGAGACTCACACACACAGACACCACGACACACACAGACACCATGAGACTCACACACAGACACCACGACACACACACAGACACCATGAGACTCACACACAGATACCACGACACACACACAGACACAATGAGACACACAGACACCACGACACACACACAGACACCATGAGACTGACACACAGACACCACGACACACACACAGACACCATGAGACTCGCACACAGACACCACGACACACACACAGACACCATGAGACACACACACAGACACCACGACACACACACAGACACCATGAGACTCGCACACAGACACCACGACACACACACAGACACCATGAGACTCACACACACAGACACCACGACACACACACAGACACCATGAGACTGACACACAGACACCACGACACACACAGACACCACGATACACACACACAGATACCACGACACACACAGACACCACGACACACACAGTGAGACACACACCCCCTGAGACACACAGACACCGTGACACACACATGCACACACGCTGAGACACACACAGACACCGTGAGATTCACACGCAGACACTAACACACACACCCTGAGACACACACAGACACCTTGACACACACACAAACACCGTGACACACATACACACACGCTGAGACACATACAAACACCGTGACACACACAGACACCACGACACACACACAAACACCGTGGCACACACATACACACACGCTGAGACACATACAAACACCGTGACACACACAGACACCACGACACACACACAAACACCGTGGCACACACATACACACACGCTGAGACACATACAAACACCGTGACACACACACGCTGAGACACACACAGACACCGTCATATTCACACAAACACCGCGACACACACACACCCTGAGACACACACAGACACCTTGACACACACACAAACACCGTGACACACACATACACACACCCTGAGACACACACAGACACCTTGACACACACACAAACACCGTGACACACACACATACTGAGACACATACACCGTGAGACTCGCCGTGAAACCCGAGTAATCATTCACCCGGCGTGCTTGATTAATGGCCCGGGCTATCGGGTTAATTGTTTAATTTCCTGGGCCGCTGATTGGCCGTGTGGCCGCGTGGCTCGACTCACCCCTCATCACACGGTTCCCTGGTCACGTGGCTTGCCTGCCGAGCGCTCATTCCTCCACATCGTCAATTCTAATTCACAATAACAACAACAGCAGCCGCCGGGCTGAATGGCACCCCGCACGGCCGCACGTAGCGGCGTGTTTGAACATACTTCACCACGCTGGTCACTGCGAGTTGCTGAAGACGGCGGCGATGGGCTACGCCGCTTTCAGACATCAATCGCCACTGATATTCGCCGGCAATGTGAACTCAGAGAGTCGATTCTAGATTTGAAGCTTTCGTGACTGCAAGGATTCATATTCTTAGGTTTTTTCGGTAAAGTCACGTAGGTAAAAATTTAAATTTTAAAAAAGTAAAATAAAAATAAGCAACACAAGCTTCCGTCTTCAGGTGGAACCGTCACAGCACGATTGCTGTATCAAGTAAGAGAAATTCCAAGCGACCCGTCTTTGTATATATACTGGTTGAGGGTGGGAGGAGCCAAGGCAAGGCACCTGGATCGGAGTTTTGTATTATTATTGTTGTGAGGTTGGTGCGGCTGAAGCCGTGCTAGGAATGAGCCTTTGTTGTGTAGACTGGTTGAACTGGGAGGTACCAGAGTTGTTAAGGTGCGGCTGCCGTCTTACTTGATACAGCTATCGTGCTGTGACGGTTCCACCTGAAGACGGAAGCTTGTGTTGCCTCCGAAACGTCGTCATTTTTATTTTTATTTAACTTTTTATTAATTAAAAAAAAATTTACCTACGTGACTTTACCGAAAAAAACCCTAAGAATATAATCAGAGAGTCGAGTTGGTTCATGACGCAGTGTCGCGAACCGCTGCGCCACCGCTCCGTCAGATGTTCTGATTCGTATTCTGACCATGATATTGATCATGTTATTGATCATATGATAATTGTATTGGTCATATGATAATATGTTTGGTCATCTGACCGTGTGATTGATCATCTGATCATGTAATCATTGGATTAATTATTCTGGTTTACGTGATCATCTGACTGGGTGGTGATGAGAATGGTCCCTCTCCCGCCCTCTGCTGGATTGGTGGAATCCTTGCCCGGGCCAAGGGAACACAGGAACCGTGCCCACACACACGGTGATGCCACAGCACACACGGTGATGCCACAGCACACACGGTGATGCACGTGTTAGGAATTGGAGGCAGTCGCGCCGCCAACAACAACGGAGGGCAAGAGGAGCGACGCTCACAACGAGCGGAGCGACGGGCAGATAAGACGCAGATAGTTGGCACAGTGCGGAGTACAGCTGGTGCATCTGGCCAGTCGTCTCAGTCATTCGACCCACGGCACCTGGGTCTGTTCCGTGACCTCCTGCCAGCGGTCCTATCGACACTTCACGTGGCCTCAAAGTGCACCTCGCTTGGCACAAGCGCCGGGGTGACGTCACCGCCACTGAGCGGTTAACGGGGGTTGTTGTTGTCATCAGGGTGAGCGTTGCGGTGCTTGTAAAATGTCCACAGCATCTTTGTGGGTGACGGCTTCTTCAGACATTGAGACGATCTCAAATTATTCACACACCCTGAGCCCTCTGACCCCATAACCTTGTGGCTCGTCACCCCGTGCCCCACGATCGTACGTACAATGATCTCTGACCCCATGAGCGTGTATCTCGTGACCCCGTATTCCTTCACTCGCTCACCTTGTGACCCTGCACTGCATGACCTTGTTCCATGACCACGTGACTCTTGACCTTATATCGAATGACCCCTCACAGCCCGTGACTTTGTAATTGTCCAACTCATGACATTGTGACCGTGTGGCCCAATAGCGTACTCCCCATGACCTCGTGTTTCAGATCGCATGACCCCGAGTCTCATGACCTCGTGACCCCGTAACCCATTACCCCATGACCTTGACCCCGTGTCTCATTACAATTTACCCCAATACCCTATGCCCCATGACTGAATCACCTCGTGCCACCACGTGGCCGGCCCCCTGTGCACCAGGTGATCCAACCCAGCTCCACCATGACACCACCGTCGTCGCCGCCGCCGCTGCGGCTGCTGCTGCTGCTCCTGCTCCTGTGCGGGGCACCCCATCTCGGCTCATCGGGGCCCCTGGGGGCCGCGCGGGCCCCCACGATCCGTCGACACGCTCACGAGCACGACGAGGGTGAGTGTCGCCCATGGAGGGGTTGGGGGAGGCGGTAACTCCGGTGATGGCGGTGGTGGCGATGGTTGGTGCATCGGTTAGAAACATTCAGGTTGGCCTGCCTACGATCCATCCTGGGTTTAACTAAGCTGCAATGTGTGAGGAGTTCACAGATGCTTGAAAGATCTGGACACATTCTCATCAGTGAGCTCCTCTGGCAGGCAAGACTGCGTTGGCTGGGTCATGTAGCCTGCATGCCTAGCCACTGCATGCACATGCATCTTATGTTTGGCCGGATAGAGGTCTCTAAACGGCCACGATACGAGCTCGAGAAGAAATGCACTGATGTAGTACGGGAGGATGTGGAACTGAGTGGACTTGCCAAAGACTGGTACCAGCGGTGTCAACATCGGCCTCTATGGAGAAGGCTCGTGAAGGACGATACTGGTCAGTTGGAGGCAATTGCCCTCCAACAACAACGAGCAGAGTGCCGGGTGCGACTAAAACACAGCATCTCAGTCAACCCATAAGACCTGGGTTTGTCCCGTGACCTCCTGTCAGCGAGCCTTTGGCAATTCACGTGGCCTCAAAGTGCACCTGGCCTGGCACAGGCACCGTGGTGACGTCACCGCCACTTCGTGGCTGCTGTTGGTGGTGGTGGGCGGGCAACATCGTGAACTCGGCACGGCCATGTGAGCTGGGCTGCGATTGGGGGTGGAGGTGGAGTCGGGACGATCATCGGCACGTTCACACGAGCTCGAGTGATTGGCCACCGAGAGGACATCGAACCGCGGAGACGAAGCGATGACATCGGCTGTTCTTGTAACCTGTGCTCGTTGTTACACATCGCTCCGCGTGCACACCCCAGGGAAGCCTCACTGGGTCTCAAGACTCTTTGTCAGGAGGGTCCTGACCAAGTTTTAGCAGTCGAGGAGGGGAGGCGGGAGATGATTACTTCTGCTTCTGCTGTGATCCCCACTGAGTGATTTGTGATTGGTCAGCATTGGGACCTGGTTTGGCCAACATCGGTCAAACCTGTGTGGGTTTTAAGCTTCGCATAGGGCAGTGGTTCTCACGCGTGGGGCACGTGTCAATGTCCCAGGGGGGTTACGTGAGGTGATTTATGAACGTATGAATCATTGGTGAATAATCACGTAGGTATCTGCCAATATATGATATCCACGATACAAAATTTTAATCCATATGGTAACCTATAACGATGTAAAAATACCTTTCTAAACTCGCAACCAGCGAGCGAGAACAAATCACGTCACGTGTGCAGAGCGTCCGTGGAAATGCGCTATTTCCTTGCAGTTACTTAGCTAGTTAGGTTTACCTCACAAAATGGACAATTGCTTAAAATGTTGATGTTCATTATTCGTACCACTGTTGGGTCAGGCAAGAGGGTTATATACTCGGTTGAAACAAAATTCAACAATGGGAGTCACAGTGAGGGGGGTGCAACGTCGCGCTGTGTGCATCCCAAGTGGATTGGGGGTGGAGGTGAGGAGGGAATGGCACAGCTACCGAGCCGTGCGCAGGCAGTGCAACTGCACCGAGCTACGAAAAGAGGGGGGGGGGGTGGCAATTTGAACAGGGCGGGGGGGGGGGCATTGCACAAAAAACACAAACGCAAAGATCTCCCGTGTAGCCTAAACAGACTGTTGGGGCAAGTGCCGTTAGCGAGCACCTACGAAGGCCGGCACGGCACGCAAGGGGATGGGGTGGCCAACACCACGCCCGGCCGCCTTTGTCTCCCCAGCGTCGATGTTTTTGCACACAGCCCCAGGTACTCATTTGAGGCCGAGTCAATCTAGTGGCGGCCCAGAACCGGTTCGGATCATCGCCACCGCTGTTGGCGGCCGTGAGCGGGAATCGAACTCGGGTCGCCGGGCTCGTAGCGCAGCGTAGCCCTAACCGCTGCACCACCGCTCCTCTCCACGAGCATTGTCCCGTGCCCTGAGCCACGCGCGCTGCACCCCCGGTGGCCGGGAGATCGCTGAGCCCTCCTCCCCCTCCTCCCCCTCCTCCCCTCCTCCTCCCCCTCCTCCCCCTCCTCTCCCTCCTCCCACTCCTCCTCCCCCTCCTCCTCCTTCCCCTCCTCTCCCTCCTCTCCCTCATCCCCCTCCTCCCCCTCTTCCTCCTCCCCCTCCTCCTCCTCCCACTCCTCTTCCCCCTCCTCCTCCTCCCCCTCCTCCCCCTCCTCTCCCTCCTCCCACTCCTCCTCCCCCTCCTCCTCCTCCTTCTCCTCCCCCTCCTCCCCCTCCTCTCCCTCCTCCCACTCCTCTCCCTCCTCTCCCTCCTCCCCCTCCTCCTCCTCCTCCCCCTCCTCTCCCTCCTCCCACTCCTCCCCCTCCTCCCCCTCCTCCTCCTCCCCCTCCTCCTCCTTCCCCTCCTCTCCCTCCTCTCCCTCATCCCCCTCCTCCCCCTCCTCCTCCTCCCCCTCCTCCTCCTCCCACTCCTCCCCCTCCTCCCCCTCCTCCCCCTCCTCCCCCTCCCCCTCCTCTCCCTGGGTCCCTCCTCAGTGGTCCCCGCCGGCACCCACCTGACCGTGGAGGTGGCGGCCAAGGTGGTGCTGTCGCTGCGCGGCGGCAACGCCACGCTGCCTTGCCGCTTCCACCCGGCCGAATCGGGCGGCTCGGCGCGGGCGGTGCGGGTCAAGTGGACCCGGCTCCCCGAGCTGGGCGGAGGAGGGGGCGTCGGCGCCGCCGGTGCCGTGGAGGCCGAGACGGACGTCGTCGCGGCCATGGGCGGCCTGCAGCGCGCGTTCGGCCCGTACCAAGGCCGGGCCGGCCTCCTGCGGGCCGACCGCCACGACGCGTCGCTGCTGCTGGCCGACGTGCGCCTGGCGGACCGCGGCCGCTACCGCTGCGAGGTGGTGGACGGCCTGGAGGACGACAAGGGGGAGGTGGAGCTCGAGCTGGACGGTGAGTGGCTGCTGGTGCTGGTGGTGGTGGGCAAGCCCCACTTGGGGTGTGTGTCTGTTGGTGGTGGTGGGCAAGCCCCACTTGGGGTGTGTGTCTGTTGGTGGTGGAGGGCAAGCCCCACTTGGGGTGTGTGTCTGTTGGTGGTGGAGGGCAAGCCCCACTTGGGGTGTGTGTCTGTTGGTGGTGGAGGGCAAGCCCCACTTGGGGTGTGTGTCTGTTGGTGGTGGTGGGCAAGCCCCACTTGGGGTGTGTGTCTGTTGGTGGTGGAGGGCAAGCCCCACTTGGGGTGTGTGTCTGTTGGTGGTGGTGGGCAAGCCCCACTTGGGGTGTGTGTCTGTTGGTGGTGGTGGGAAAGCCCCCGATTGGTGTGGATGTCTGTTGAACTTCTTTCGCACCGTACGTAGTCAACCGTGCTAAATCGGAGGTACAGTATTGAGTCTATGTGCAGTGTTAGTCTATGTGCAGTATTGGTCATAGGGCAGTAGTCTTTGTGGAAAATGCCCGGTTGGGGCCAGTCAATTTCAAGGGCCAGTTTATTCTGGGTAAATTATACATGTGCAGTGGATTCAACTGAGTCGCAGACGTACTTCTTGGAGGCAACACATATTTATTAACACCAACACATAGCACAAAGGGGTTACTGCCCCTTCACCAGATAACCTGTGGTGGTGGACCACCAGGCTAACTACGCTAGTTACTGGGAGTAGCTACAATGGGCAGGACCCTGGCTTGGGCCCTCGTCCACGTGTTGGTGACTTCTTCTTGGACGTAGAACGTAGAACGAAGATCTTCAGATGACGACAGCAACGCTGAACTCCGCTCCCTGTGGGGACCCGGTTTACATGCTCCCGGGTCGTGGCTGGCCCCGCCCTTGGCCACGACCACCTTCGAGAAACCTCTTGTCCATTCTCGACCCTTGCCGTAGGATCTCACCCTGACACGTGACCACCCCCGAGCCCCCACCTGAGGCCCCTGTGTAGATCTTACTGGTCACTTGCCTTCCAGGGTTAACCAGAGTGCCATGGCCTCGGGTAACATCATCCCATGGCTGACACTCTCATACTCCCTCCTGTAGGAGTCAGCACTACACGTCACGCGTGGTGCCAATCTCAGCGCTATCCCAGCGCTCACCGAGTCGCCTCTAGGACTGGTACTACACCCACCTACGGGGTGTCCGCGATGACGATGCATCGCACGCCGTGCCTCGCTCGAGCCGGCATTGCACAGTGTCATCCGTGATGTCACTACACATGTGATCAGAGTAAAACATTTATATTTTACGAAAATATTTGATTACCTTTAATGTGTACGCTTCCTTGCTTTATTTACGCTCTCAGTTTGCATCAAGTCCCATCCATATATTCGGCAGCCCCAAAGATTCTTCCTCACCGGCTCCTCGTTCGTTTTTTTGGTCCCTGCCCCTAATGGACCCAATGAGATCGTGCGGCAAAATCACGCCAATATGTCGGCACGCGGCAAATCTCGCTACTAGTAACTGCACAGTTTGCTATCGCACAACAACCCACTTCAACATAATATGAAAATAATTATTGGCCATAGCCCGAATGTGTGGCTGGTGTGTTTTCAAATGCCTTGGCCCGATTTAAGAAAAAAATTGTCCCAGTCCGTCAATGTCGGTGGAGCGTTATTTAGTTTTTTTTCTTGTCGTATTATTGCCGTCGTCGTTCACGCCAAACCACATCTCTCCCGATTGCCGATGAATCGCACACGATGCCGGAAGGCATCAACAGCAATCAGAAGTTGAGCCGGCGCTAGACACACATATCCAAGCTCTGCGTTTCTATATCTATATAGCATACAGTAGTTCCTCGGTTAAAATCGTCATCGGTTAACAGTTTATCGGTTAACGTTTCGCCTCCCAAAGGACCCCACGGTTCCACTGAACGTTAACATGTTGACTCGCGGTTCCACTGAACGTTAACATGTTGACTCACGGTTCCACTGAATGTTAACATGTTGACTCACGGTTCCACTGAACGTTAACATGTTGACTCACGGTTCCACTGAACGTTAACATGTTGACTCACGGTTCCACTGAACGCTAACATGTTGACTCACGGTTCCACTGAACGTTAACATGTTGACTCGCGGTTCCACTGAACGTTAACATGTTGACTCACGGTTCCGACTGAACGTTAACATGTTGACTCACGGTTCCACTGAACGTTAACATGTTGACTCACGGTTCCGACTGAACGTTAACATGTTGACTCACGGTTCCACTGAACGTTAACATGTTGACTCACGGTTCCACTGAACGTTAACATGTTGACTCGCGGTTCCGACTGAACGTTAACATGTTGACTCACGGTTCCATTGAACGTTAACATGTTGACTCACGGTTCCACTGAACGTTAACATGTTGACTCACGGTTCCACTGAACGTTATCATGTTGACTCGCGGTTCCGACTGAACGTTAACATGTTGACTCGCGGTTCCACTGAACGTTAACATGTTGACTCACGGTTCCACTGAACGTTAACATGTTGACTCACGGTTCCACTGAACGTTAACATGTTGACTCGCGGTTCCGACTGAACGTTAACATGTTGACTCACGGTTCCGACTGAACGTTAACATGTTGACTCACGGTTCCACTGAACGTTAACATGTTGACTCGCGGTTCCGACTGAACGTTAACATGTTGACTCACGGTTCCACTGAACGTTAACATGTTGACTCGCGGTTCCGACTGAACGTTAACATGTTGACTCACGGTTCCACTGAACGTTAACATGTTGACTCGCGGTTCCGACTGAACGTTAACATGTTGACTCGCGGTTCCGACTGAACGTTAACATGTTGACTCGCGGTTCCGACTGAACGTTAACATGTTGACTCACGGTTCCGACTGAACGTTAACATGTTGACTCACGGTTCCACTGAACGTTAACATGTTGACTCACGGTTCCACTGAACGTTAACATGTTGACTCGCGGTTCCGACTGAACGTTAACAAGTTGACTCACGGTTCCACTGAACGTTAACATGTTGACTCGCGGTTCCGTGTTTACGTTACGCACGCGGCGCGCCAATTTCGGGAGACGCGCCCTCAGCCAATCAGCGACGCCCATTCGTGAGCGATGAGACCTCGACTGGCTTTGTCTACATGGCGTCTTCCCGTTTGGCAGTGGGAACAGCCTCGCTTGCAGATTCACAGATTTGTTTTCTGTTCACGGCGTATATATGCTCAGGTGTGGGTTCACCCAATCAGCATGCGCGGAAGGAAACCAAAGGCGCTGTGACGCGTGTGAGGGAGGCAAACCCGTTATCCCAAGCAGAAGGGACGGACAGTATTCGTCCACACTTTGTTGTACAGCCCTGTTCTCGCGAGCCGCGCCACGGCTACTCCACCAATGCCCTCGCTGCCGCCTGCGCGGCACGGGACGCGTGCGGACGCTGCGAATTCCAAACAAGCTCAGCAAATCGCTGGCCCTCCCTTGGCCTCGTGCACTCACTGTTGGCATGGCAACTGCCGGACGTCCAGAGAGAAAAGCCACAAGCCACATGCGTGAAATAAAATGTTTGATTGTTGTTCGTCGAAAAAAAACTTCCCCTCGGGATGGAACGACTGACTCATTGCAAGGCGCCGTGGTGCCATGCGGCACACGGCAACACGTGCAGGGATGCGTCCAACTTGTAAAAAGCGTGTGTTTATACGGCATTCAACATGTTGACACGACGCCAATCGTAGAAACAGCCCAGCGAACACGGGACGCGGTGCCAACGTTTCTTATTTACTGTGAAAACAGCGCAAGGCAGGCGCAGTCAAAAAGCATCCACGTCAGCTTCATTGCACTACACTAATACGCCATTCCTTCGCATCTGGAACTCTGCTGCGTCTATGTCGGAGCAGTAATGACATCACAACGATCATCATCATCATCGTCACCATTTTCATCATCATCACCATCATCATCATCGTCACCATTTTCATCATCATCACCATCTTCATCACCATCACCATCGTCACCACCATCACCGTCACCATCATCACAATCGTCACCATCATCACCGTCACCATCATCACCATCATCACCGTCACCATCGTTACATCATTCTCCTGCGCAGCATCATCAAAATTTAAGGTAAGTTAATTTCTAAACTATTATTGGACATAAAATGTATTTAAAGTGTATTATAACCACATTTTTGTGTTATGATCATTTGCATCTGTTTCATAGCTTATTTACGTATTTATTTACGGTAATTGATTTCGTACCCCTCACGAGCAACGAGCGAACGCTGCACTTTGTATCGTCTCTGCACAGGTGGCCACACAATGAACTTCATGATTCGCTCACTCCACCCACTCAATCCAGCCAATAACTCAATCCACCCAATAACTCAATCCACCCACCCACTCAACCCCCCCACCTACCCACCCAACCCACCTACCCACCCAACCGACCTACCCACCCAACCGACCTACCCACCCAACCCACCCAACCTACCTACCCACCCAACCCACCCAACCCACCCACCAAATCAACCCACCCACTCACCAAATCAACCCTCCCACTCACCAAAGCAACCCACCCACTCACCAAATCAACCCACCCACTCACCAAATCAACCCACCCACTCACCAAATCAACCCACCCACTCACCAAATCAACCCACCCACTCACCAAATCAACCCACCCACTCACCAAATCAACCCTCCCACTCATCCCACTCTCTCCCTCCAGCCACCAACCAAACTCTTCCCTCTCTGCTTCTTGCCTCGCACGGCTCCACTCTCCCTCCTATCGTCAATATTCCCAACCTCACATAATAACATCAGCCATACTCAATAAATAAAAAAGTGTTATCTCTTATCTATTGCAACATTATCAGTACTGGTTGTCGGTGGTCGCTTGATCTTTTAGGCCTCTGCTCAGGTATCGTGATATATGACCGTGTGTGTTGAACTCTTTTTCGCACACCGTACGTAGCCAAAAGTGCTATGTGGAGGTACGGGGGAAGGACAACTCGGATCTCAAATGAGTGTCCAATCTAGATCAGGGGTCGGCAACCAAAATATGAGGGTTTTTTCCGAATTCGGTAAAAACACTCGATAAGTCAAGAGCCGCAATGCAACGTGAACAGACGGGACTGTGGTTCCTTCACCAATAATATCGCGAAGCAGTCCTGAAAGAGCCGCACGCAGTTCAGGAGCCGCAGGTTGCAGACCACTGATCTAGATTATAGACATGTCATACTAATCAAAACAAAATCCTCAACATCTCCTGACCTTCCGCCCGTGCCCCTCCGCTCCTTTGCCATTGCAGGCGTGGTGTTTCCGTACCAGGCGCAGCGCGGCCGCTATAAGCTGTCATTTGCGGAGGCGCAGGCGACATGCGCGGAGCAGGGAGCCACGCTGGCCACGCTCGGGGAGCTGCTGCAGGGCTGGGAGGCAGGCCTCGACTGGTGTAACGCGGGCTGGCTGGCCGACGGCTCGGTGCAGTACCCCGTCACCGTGCCCCGCGAGCCCTGCGGAGGGAAGGCGACGCCGGCCGGCCTGCGCAGCTACGGATTTCGGCACCGCACGCCCCAACGCTTCGACGCCTTCTGCTTCGCGGCTGCCATCAAAGGTGCGGTGGCTCGACGATGGACGGTCAGGGTTTTGAGAAGAATAAATGTGGCGCGTCCGCTATTCGCGCCGTTCCTATGGCTGCAGGGCGATCTTCGTGAAGGAAGATCGCAGTTTCGTAGTAGGGGTCGATGTATGTATTTAGGTACGTTGAACTTATTCCGCGCCGTACATAGCCAACCGTTCTAATTATGCTAATGCGAGCCCCTACCTGGAGCCAGCAGATGTACACTCCCGAGCTCACCCCACGACCCCCCTTTGTCTCCGCCCCCCCCCCCCCCCATAACCATTCCCGTTCCTGTTCCCTCTTCATATTCTCATTACATGGCTATCACTCATTCACCCCATTCATTCATTCAATCATCGTCATTTACTGTCATCTATTTTGCTTTCACCGAATTCACCCATCACAGATTTGCCCCCATTGCTTCCTCAGTTTCATTCACCTCATCTCCACCATTACATTCACATGTTGTATCGTTCTTAATTCACTGTAATGCACCTTGGTTAAGGCGCTATATACATTATGTTACGATAAGATATCCCAATCCCACTATTCCTGAATCCCTCCATCGCCTGATCCATTTGTCCCCTGATTCCCAGATCCTCTTATCCTCAGATCCCAGTCGCTAACCCCGTCAATCACCTCCCTCCCCTAAACAGGTGACATCCCCTACCTTGAGCTCAGAGTTGTATGCTCCGAATCCCTAAATCCCTGGATCCTTCAATTCCCATATTCCTCCATCATCTGATTTCCAAATCCTTAAATTAATCGATCCACCGTTTACTTCATCCCCAATCTCAAAATTCCTTAGATCCACTCGATCCACCGACCACTCCATCCCTTGGCAAATCGACCTCCTGGTCCTGTGGTCCTTGAGAGCCTCTGATCCCTCCAATCCCCTGTCATTGATGGCGAGATGTTAACTACCTCGCCCGGTATACAGGAGGTCGTGGGTTCGATCCCAATCCTGACGCCTGCTGTATATTTGGAGTTTGCGTGTCTCTCTCACCGTAGTCGCGTGGATTTTTCTCCGGGTCCTCCAGTTTTTCCCTCCACATTTAGAATCAACGTGGATTCAGAGTATGTGGCTGCTATAAATTTCCACATGATGACAAGCCACTTCATTGGCCTATCATTTGTGATAGCCAGGTCGCTTCTGAAAAAGAGCTGGTAAAATAAAAAGGCTTTAGTTTGACCCCAGCGTGACCTCCCTCTCCCCCCCCCCCCCCCTTCAGGCGAGGTCTACTACCTGGAGCGGGCCGGCACGCTCCCGTTCCCCGCGGCGGTGCTCGCCTGCGCCGCCGCCGGCGCTTCCCTGGCCACGGTGGGGCAGCTCTACTCGGCGTGGCACCACCACGACCTGGACCGCTGCGACGCCGGCTGGCTCGCCGACGGCAGCGTGCGCTACCCCATCGTGAGCCCGCGCGACAACTGCGGCGGCGGCGAGCCCGGCGTGCGCACCCTGGGCTTCCCCTCCAAGCTGCAGGGCCGCTTCGGCGCTTACTGCTACCGGGAGGCGGCATTTGCCGCTTAGAATTTCGCGGTGTAATGGCGCTCGTTTAAACGTTCTCGGCAGCTCACTTCTCATCTCAATCATTCAAATGCCCTGCTGCGGTTTAGCCTGGGGGACCCCGAGTGGCAGCTGTCCCTGCGCGGCGCAATGTGTGTAGACTGCACCAGCCTGCACATGGTCATTGGTGTGCCAGTGAGGAATAAGGGTTTACGTTTACAGGGTGTTTAAGTGCCTTTAAGTGCTTTGTTTCACATCTCATCTCAACCATTTACCAATGCTCTGCTGCAGTCTGGCCTTGGGCAACCCCAACGGTAGCTGTCCCTGTGCGGCACAAGGTGTACGCAGCACCAGTCTTTATGAGAGTTATTGTACCCACCCTCTCCCATTGCACAGACGGGACAGGCAGAAATAGTACCAAGTGTTTTTGCATTAGCTTTTATCTGAAAGTGAGACCCAGAAGTTGTGTCTGCACTAGCAGTGGCTGCGGTGGCAGCGAGCCCTTCATGGGCCCACTCTCCGATCTCGTCGTTGTAACCGATTCACCAGGTGGGAGAAACCGGAGTGGAACGCCGCGGTGGCGAGATGTTAACTATCACACTTGGTATACAGGTCGTGGTTTCGATCCCGACACCGACGATTGTATATTTGGTTTTTGCATGTACCCCCGTGGTGGACTTTTTTCCGGGTCCACCGGTTTTTCCCTCCACATTTAGAAACATCCGTTTAGAGTATTTGGCTCCTATAAATTTCCGCATGATAAGCCACTTCATGGGGTGATCATTTTTGGCCAGGTCACTTCTGAAAAAGAGCTATATAGCTCAGCAGGCCTTACCTGGTAAAATAAAAGTAGTTTTAAAAGAGTAGAAAAGCCAAACTCAAGGTCGAGATGTCATTGTGGCCACAGGGTGTAAATTTGGAAGATAAACACGTGTCCACCCCATCGTCACTCCACTGCTGGATGAGGGCCTGCCCACGCCGGCAGCGGTACGGGCTATTTTACCGAACCGTACGTTGGTCATAGCTTGTTGGTGAAGATGGACAGCAGAGTGGTGGAAGCAAACGAGTACAGTACAACCGTGGATTTTGGTGCACTTCCCTCTGCTATGCATGTTGAAATTCTTTCGCACCGTACGTAGCTAACCGTGCTAATCAGAGGTGCTCACCACTCAACCTCTGACACCTGTTTGTCCACAGTGATCGCTCATCCAAGCACTAACCAGACTCAAGCCCTACTTAGCTTCCGAGATCTGGCGAGATCTAGCGTGTTCCAGATCTACTTGGTCACAGGCTCAATTTAAACTCGATCAAAAAAATCACCGCACACGGAGCGGACGTTTTGCTAATTTATTTCCAAGATTGAGAAGGATAAACGTTAAGCGCCACCAGGTAAGATTGCATTCTAAAAGATAAGACACACACAGACACACGTGACACAGGTGTTGTTAAAAACTGTGTTCGCGGAGCGTCAACCTGACGTGAGCCCGGCGGTACCGTGCCCCCCACAGACGAGGCCCAGCTGGTGTAGAAATGGCAAATCTGTTATATATTGGGAAATATAGATGGCAAACACTCTGTACTGTGTATATAGAATGTTGTATTCTATATATTAAGACAATGTACTCACAACAAGCCATAGCAATGCTTTGAAGAATATCGCCATACTTTTCAATTACAATGCGATGTGTGCATGGTCGTGGCCGTCGCCGCGTGCGACCACGTTCTGATCCGTGCCGTGGCGTGTCGGTAACGTGCGTCACGCATCGTACCCTCGCTTCGCATGCACCCGCGGGGCAGCGGCGGGCAGGGAGCTTCTCCTTGCCGAGGGGTCCCTTTGGCAGCGAGCGTGCACTGGGGTTGCCACCTCCGAGGTGCAACAACAATAACACCGGTGACACCGCAAGGAAGAAGAGGAATATCTTGCAATGCCGGCAGAGGTGGCAACAGCATGTGAATGCATCGCGTTGAGCGGTGGGGATTACTACGCCACGGTGCTAATAGCGGGACTCAAGGTGCTAACGAATGTCCCAGGAAAGCCAGGCCAAGTGTAACACCAGAATTGCCACACACGCGCTCAAGACACTTCGGTCACCGCAAGGGGCCCTTACACAGTGGCAAAAGTGACTTGAGTACAGTGCCAACATTATAAACACATTGTTGTTGTTGCCAGGTCTAAAATGTGCCCCCCTGGTACCCGATTAGTGTGGTCATGGTGCTGGCAGCATACCGATCAACCCATACGCTTTACCCGTATTCTTGAAGAAGGAAATTGAGTTTTCTGGTCCATACGGCGTACAGACGTTGCAATCCGGGCACATTTATTTTGTCTGTTTCTCCCTTGCGACGGGACTTTGTAGTATGAACGTTGAGATCTATAAGGGCACGGGGTGACCAATACGATCTGAATAGGTCTGTATGTAATAAGGTAGGCACTGATGAGGGGTTGACAGCTATATTGCAGTGACGGCATTAACATCATTTGTACATCGTTAGTGGCCGCGGGCCGTATGAAACGAAGCCGCAGGTCCATAGAATATAGCCCACGGGCCGCCATACGCTCCCCAGCCGTGCCACATACAATATATGTATGCATACACGACTCCCACTTATCCGCGTACCTTTTTTACTCACGACTTATATTATCCGCAGCAGCTGTAAGGGGTCCGCGAAAACTCTCTATTACACTGGTCAACACACTTTTTCTGGCATAAGGTATTCCAACGGTTCTAAGGTGATTCCAAATCTGGCATCAGTTTTTGTCTATCACATCAGGTTTTTGAGATATCAAATATTGCATTTTCAATAAAAACTGCAGAAGAAAAATGTTAAATAAATGTGGATATCTACATAAAATTATATTATAAACACACTATCCTAAAAATACAGCACCATATTTTAACACTAAAGCAGTCACTGACTCGCAACAACTTGCAATCATAAGTGACAGAGTTAATTTCTGGTAAAATCAATGAAAATGGGGTATGCCGATAGCATAAAAATGAGATGTGATTGAGCAAATCTGAGATCAGATTTGGCATCAGCACCCTGAAATTATTCTAGAACAGCTGCAAAAGTCCAGGCCAGAAAAAAGTTTTTTTTTTGACCAGTGTTATCTGCGGCTTCCAAATACTGTCGATTTCCCCGCGGATTAGAGGAGTCTCAGCGTGGCAAATCCACCCGATAATCCGCGGGGGTTATCCACGAAGTTTGACGACGACGACAAACATCGCGGATGACCCCCGCGGATGAGAGGGTCTCCGATAACCGGAGGAGTTCTGCATGCAGCACGAATCCGCGTGGAACAATAACTCTTTTGCTTCTGTAATATTTTTTTGACATATATATTTTAAATATTATACGTTTATGTAATGTCTCCCGTTCTGTAAAGAATAAAAGCCACCAAAATGTGTACACTCAACCTCCTCAAGACGAGTCAAATAAAGGTTTTAGACTCTTGTTGTTGTTGTAGAAATAAGGACCGGAGACTTCGCGACACGCGTTGCCGTAGTAACGGGCCCTGCGAGATTGGTACTTGTACGGGCCCCACTGTAAAACACTCGAATAATCGTTTTGTTGCTTTAGTTTCAGTTTTCTACATATTTGTATTTTTGTCCCCAAACCAATACTGTTCAATAATAACGACAAGGCAGCTCCACGTCTCCCGTGTAGTGCGGGAGGATCATTTTCAGCGGCTGCGGCCTGTGGCCTCGAACGTAAGTGTTTTACTTGCAATAATTGACACTTTTTAAAATACAAGTCCCGCGGTCTTCCCCGCCGGGTTTGTCTGTGTGTAGTGGGTTCTTCAGACGCCGTAGGTGGATAGTTGAGGCAACGCTTATTTATTATAACACCAACTTGTTAACACAACACAACACCTTCTAACAGGAAGGGTAACGGCCCTTCCACCCGCTAGCGAAGGGGATACACTTCCCCACGGAACTTGACCTGACCGCGCCAAGGTGCAGGTCTCGACCACTGGCCACACGGACCCGGCCCTGACAAGGACGTCGGGCTCCGAGGCTCGAGGGTCACGTCACTGGCTCAGTCTGCCCGGCCCTGACAGACGAGTCCAGGGTCCGGCCTTCTGTCTTCACTGGTTATTCCGTCTTCGCTGGCAGCACTGCCCAGATCCTCTCGGGCTCCTGCCTTTTATACGTCTCCCCACCGAGGGGCGGGGTTCTGTGGGATCCCAAGACACCCCGCAGCCCCCCTGCCCCGGGCTAGGGATACCGTGATTGCCCCCTACAGGTAAGCAGTGGGTGCTAGCCGGAGATGGTGTACGTTCGTCCAATAACACCATTACACGTGTACATCGATAAAAGTGAACGCATGAAGTTAACAATCACGTACGCTTGCTGTTGAGCGCAACAGGACGCAGGCTTCGTGAACCACGGCCCGAAATGACGTGCCCAACTCACAAGGGGGCGTCCATAAATGACGTCACTCACCTAGGGGGGGGAGGAGTCAAACATTTGTGACGATGTGTGACGAGGGGGGGGGGGTGAGAAATGTGACGTCACAACAAACTGCGCAACTTTAAATAAATATAGACAACACGTTCTACTTTATTAAATAGACTTTTTAATACATGTTTCTCCTACAACATCAGAGTGCAGCGCCACATTAAATACGCACTACAATGACAATAGTTTAAAGCGATTTGAAGCATGTTTTATTTTGGGGGGGGAAGAGCTTTGTGACGTCATATTTGAGGGGGGGTCTGACTTTTTGTGACGTCGTGTGACGAAGGGGGGGGGGGGGTCAAAAATCGTTCAAAATCGTGTGACGTCATTTATGGACGGCCCCCAACCGCCCTTCAAGTCTCAAATGGCCGCTAATTCCTGCCATGATTTTAGCATGTCTTTTTCCCATTATGATTTAAAATGTGTTCCCACTAATCGTGGGCTTTCCCTCATGTGGCGCCATTCTAACTCGTACTCACCCAACGACGCCCGCTCGAGGGAGACGTTTTGTAAAGCGACTGGTGCGTGACAGCGGACCACGGCGTGACGCGGGTCTGACTAGGGGCGGCGTGAGGGTGAGCGAGGGGGTGAGTGTGAGTGAGTTTAGTGTTGAGGGTGAGTGATTGTGAGGGTTAGGGTGAGTGAGGGGGTGAGTGTGAGTGAGTTTAGTGTTGAGGGTGAGTGATTGTGAGGGTTAGGGTGAGTGAGGGGGTGAGTGTGAGTGAGTTTAGTGTAGAGGGTGAGTGATTGTGATGGTTAGGGTGAGTGAGGGTGAGTGTGGATGAGTGGAGGTGAGTGAGGGGGAGAGTGTGAGTTTAGTGTAGAGAGTGGGTGATTGTGAGGGTTAGGGTGAGTGAGGGGGTGAGTGAGTTTAGTGTTGAGGGTGAGTGATTGTGAGGGTTAGGGTGAGTGAGTGAGTTTAGTGTTGAGGGTGAGTGATTGTGAGGGTTAGGGTGAGTGAGTGAGTTTAGTGTTGAGGGTGAGTGATTGTGAGGGTTAGGGTGAGTGAGTGAGGAGGTGAGTGTGAGGGTGTTTGCCGGTGCAGTTTGGGTGATTGAGGAGGTGAGTGTGGGGGTGAGTGAGGGATGAGTGGTGTTATGGAGGGTGAGTGAGGATTAGTGTGGGGGTGAGTGAAGGAGACTGAGTGCGGGGTTAGTGTGAGTGTGAGAGTATGGGGGTGAGTGAGGGTGAGTGTGACTGGGGGTGAAGGTGATTGAGGAGGTGAGTGAGAGTGAGGACGAGTTTGAGTGAGGGAGTGAGACCGTGAGTGATGTGGGTGGTGAGTTGAGGGTGAGTGAGTCGAGGAGGTGAGGCCGTGAGTGATGTGGGTGGTGAGTTGAAGGTGAGTCGAGGAGGTGAGGGTGAGGGAGTGAGACTGTGAGTGATGTGGGTGGTGAGTTGAGGGTGAGTGAGTGAGGGAGTGAGACCGTGAGTGATGTGGGTGGTGAGTTGAGGGTGAGTGAGTCGAGGAGGTGAGGCCGTGAGTGATGTGGGTGGTGAGTTGAAGGTGAGTGAGTCGAGGAGGTGAGGGTGAGGGAGTGAGACTGTGAGTGATGTGGGTGGTGAGTTGAGGGTGAGTGAGTGAGGGAGTGAGACCGTGAGTGATGTGGGTGGTGAGTTGAGGGTGAGTGAGTGAGTGAGGGAGACTGTGAGTGATGTGGGTGGTGAGTTGAGGGTGAGTGAGTGAGGGAGTGAGACTGTGAGTGATGTGGGTGGTGAGTTGAGGGTGAGTGAGTGAGTGAGGGAGACTGTGAGTGATGTGGGTGGTGAGTTGAGGGTGAGTGAGTGAGGGAGGGAGACTGTGAGTGATGTGGGTGGTGAGTTGAGGGTGAGTGAGTGAGGGAGTGAGAATGTGAGTGATGTGGGTGGTGAGTTGAGGGTGAGTGAGTGAGGGAGTGAGACTGTGAGTGATGTGGGTGGTGAGTTGAGGGTGAGTGAGTGAGGGAGTGAGACTGTGAGTGATGTGGGTGGTGAGTTGAAGGTGAGTGAGTGAGGGAGTGAGACTGTGAGTGATGTGGGTGGTGAGTTGAGGGTGAGTAAGTGAGGAGGTGAGAATGTGAGTGATGTGGGTGGTGAGTTGAGGGTGAGTGAGTCGAGGAGGTGAGACTGTGAGTGATGTGGGTGGTGAGTTGAGGGTGAGTGAGTCGAGGAGGTGAGACTGTGAGTGATGTGGGTGGTGAGTTGAGGGTGAGTGAGTGAGGGAGTGAGACTGTGAGTGATGTGGTGGTGAGTTGAGGGTGAGTGAGTGAGGGAGTGAGAATGTGAGTGATGTGGGTGGTGAGTTGAGGGTGAGTGAGTGAGGGAGTGAGACTGTGAGTGATGTGGGTGGTGAGTTGAAGGGTGAGTGAGTGAGGGAGTGAGACTGTGAGTGATGTGGGGTTGTGAGTTGAGGGTGAGTGAGTGAGGGAGTGAGACTGTGAGTGATGTGGTGTGAGTTGAGGGTGAGTGAGTGAGGAGGTGAGACTGTGAGTGATGTGGGTGGTGAGTTGAGGGTGAGTGAGTGAGGGAGTGAGACTGTGAGTGATTGGTGTGGTGAGTTGAGGGTGAGTGAGTGATGGAGTGAGACTGTGAGTGATGTGGGTGGGGAGTTGAGGGTGAGTGAGTGAGGGGAGTGAGACTGTGAGTGATGTTGGTGGTGGAGTTGAGGGTGAGTGAGGTGAGGGTAGGTGAGACTGTGAGTGATGTGGGTGGTGAGGTTGAGGGTGAGTGAGTGAGGGAGTGAGACTGTGAGTGATTGTGGGTGGTGAGTTGAGGGTGAGTGAGTGAGGGAGTGAGACGTGAGGTGATGGTGGTGTGAGTTTGAGGGTGAGTGAGTGAGGAGTGAGACTGTGAGTGATGTGGTGGTGAGTTGAGGGTGAGTGAGTGTAGGGAGTGAGACTGTGAGTGATTGGGGTGGTGAGTTGAGGGTGAGTGATTGAGGGAGTGAGACTGTTAGTGATGGTGGTGGTGAGTTGAGGTGAGTGAGTGAGGAGGTGAGACTGTGAGTGATGTGGGTGGTGAGTTGAGGGTGAGTGAGTCGAGGAGGTGAGGGTGAGGGAGTGAGACTGTGAGTGATGTGGGTGGTGAGTTGAGGGTGAGTGAGTGAGGGAGTGAGACTGTGAGTGATGTGATGGTGAGTTGAGGGTGAGTGAGTGAGGGAGTGAGACTGTGAGTGATGTGGGTGGTGAGTTGAGGGTGAGTGAGTGAGGGAGTGAGACTGTGAGTGATGTGGTGGTGAGTTGAGGGTGAGTGAGTGAGGAGGTGAGAATGTGAGTGATGTGGGTGGTGAGTTGAGGGTGAGTGAGTGAGGGAGTGAGACTGTGAGTGATGTGGTGGTGAGTTGAGGGTGAGTGAGTGAGGAGGTGAGAATGTGAGTGATGTGGGTGGTGAGTTGAGGGTGAGTGAGTGAGGGAGTGAGACTGTGAGTGATGTGGGTGGTGAGTTGAGGGTGAGTGAGTGAGGGAGTGAGACTGTGAGTGATGTGGGTGGTGAGTTGTAGGGTGAGTGAGTGAGGGAGTGAGACTGTGAGTGATGTGGTGGTGAGTTGAGGGTGAGTGAGTGAGGAGGTGAGAATGTGAGTGATGTGGGTGGTGAGTTGAGGGTGAGTGAGTGAGGGAGTGAGACTGTGAGTGATGTGGGTGGTGAGTTGAGGGTGAGTGAGTGAGGGAGTGAGACTGTGAGTGATGTGATGGTGAGTTGAGGGTGAGTGAGTGAGGGAGTGAGACTGTGAGTGATGTGGTGGTGAGTTGAGGGTGAGTGAGTGAGGAGGTGAGACTGTGAGTGATGTGGGTGGTGAGTTGAGGGTGAGTGAGTGAGGGGGTGAGACTGTGAGTGATGTGGGTGGTGAGTTGAGGGTGAGTGAGTCGAGGAGGTGAGGGTGAGGGAGTGAGACTGTGAGTGATGTGGGTGGTGAGTTGAGGGTGAGTGAGTGAGGGAGTGAGACTGGTGAGTGATGTGATGGTGAGTTGAGGGTGAGTGAGTGAGGGAGTGAGACTGTGAGTGATGTGATGGTGAGTTGAGGGTGAGTGAGTGAGGGAGTGAGACTGTGAGTGATGTGGGTGGTGAGTTGAGGGTGAGTGAGTGAGGGAGTGAGACTGTGAGTGATGTGGTGGTGAGTTGAGGGTGAGTGAGTGAGGGAGGTGAGACTGTGAGTGATGTGGTGGTGAGTTGAGGGTGAGTGAGGTGAGGAGGTGAGACTGTGAGTGATGTGGGTGGTGAGTTGAGGGTGAGTGAGTGAGGAGGGAGTGAGACTGTGAGTGATGTGGGTGGTGAGTTGAGGGTGAGTGAGTGAGGGAGTGAGACTGTGAGTGATGTGGTGGTGAGTTGAGGGTGAGTGAGTGAGGGAGTGAGACTGTGAGTGATGTGGGTGGTGAGTTGAGGGTGAGTGAGTGAGGGAGTGAGACTGTGAGTGATGTGGGTGGTGAGTTGAGGGTGAGTGAGTGAGGGAGTGAGACTGTGAGTGATGTGGGTGGTGAGTTGAGGGTGAGTGAGTGAGGGAGGTGAGACTGTGAGTGATGTGGGTGGTGAGTTGAGGGTGAGTGAGTGAGGGAGTGAGACTGTGAGTGATGTGGGTGGGTGAGTTGAGGGTGAGTGAGTGAGGGAGTGAGAACTGTGAGTGATGTGGGTGGTGAGTTGAGGGTGAGTGAGTGAGGGAGTGAGACTGTGAGTGATGTGGGTGGTGAGTTGAGGGTGAGTGAGTGAGGGAGTGAGACTGTGCGTGATGTGGGTGGTGAGTTGTAGGGTGAGTGAGTGAGGGAGTGAGACTGTGAGTGATGTGGTGGTGAGTTGAGGGTGGTGAGTGAGGAGGTGAGAATGTGAGTGATGTGGGTGGTTGAGTTGAGGGTGAGTGAGTGAGGGAGTGAGACTGTGAGTGATGTGGGTGGTGAGTTGAGGGTGAGTGAGTGAGGGAGTGAGACTGTGAGTGATGTGGGTGGTGAGTTGAGGGTGAGTGAGTCGAGGAGGTGAGATTGTGAGTGATGTGGGTGGTGAGTTGTAGGGTGAGTGAGTGAGGGAGTGAGACTGTGAGTGATGTGGATGGTGAGTTGAGGGTGAGTGAGTGAGGGAGTGAGAATGTGAGTGATGTGGGTGGTGAGTTGAGGGTGAGTGAGTGAGGGAGTGAGACTGTGAGTGATGTGATGGTGAGTTGAGGGTGAGTGAGTGAGGGAGTGAGACTGTGAGTGATGTGGATGGTGAGTTGAGGGTGAGTGAGTGAGGGAGTGAGACTGTGAGTGATGTGGGTGGTGAGTTGAGGGTGAGTGAGTGAGGGAGTGAGACTGTGAGTGATGTGGATGGTGAGTTGAGGGTGAGTGAGTGAGACTGTGAGTGATGTGGGTGGTGAGTTGAGGGTGAGTGAGTGAGGGAGTGAGACTGTGAGTGATGTGGTGGTGAGTTGAGGGTGAGTGAGTGAGGAGGTGAGACTGTGAGTGATGGGGTGGTGAGTTGAGGGTGAGTGAGTGAGGAGGTGAGACTGTGAGTGATGTGGATGGTGAGTTGAGGGTGAGTGAGTGAGGAGGTGAGACTGTGAGTGATGTGGGTGGTGAGTTGAGGGTGAGTGAGTGAGGGAGTGAGACTGTGAGTGATGTGGGTGGTGAGTTGAGGGTGAGTGAGTGAGGGAGTGAGACTGTGAGTGATGTGATGGTGAGTTGAGGCTGAGTGAGTGAGGGAGTGAGACTGTGAGTGATGTGGGTGGTGAGTTGAGGGTGAGTGAGTGAGGGAGTGAGAATGTGAGTGATGTGGGTGGTGAGTTGAGGGTGAGTGAGTGAGTGAGACTGTGAGTGATGTGGGTGGTGAGTTGAGGGTGAGTGAGTGAGGGAGTGAGACTGTGAGTGATGTGGTGGTGAGTTGAGGGTGAGTGAGTGAGGGAGTGAGACTGTGAGTGATGTGGGTGGTGAGTTGAGGGTGAGTGAGTGAGGGAGTGAGACTGTGAGTGATGTGGTGGTGAGTTGAGGGTGAGTGAGTGAGGGAGTGAGACTGTGAGTGATGTGGGTGGTGAGTTGAGGGTGAGTGAGTGAGTGAGGGAGACTGTGAGTGATGTGGGTGGTGAGTTGAGGGTGAGTGAGTGAGGGAGTGAGACTGTGAGTGATGTGGATGGTGAGTTGAGGGTGAGTGAGGGAGTGAGACTGTGAGTGATGTGGGTGGTGAGTTGAGGGTGAGTGAGTGAGGGAGTGAGACTGTGAGTGATGTGGGTGGTGAGTTGAGGGTGAGTGAGTGAGGGAGTGAGACTGTGAGTGATGTGGGTGGTGAGTTGAGGGTGAGTGAGTGAGTGAGACTGTGAGTGATGTGGGTGGTGAGTTGAGGGTGAGTGAGTCGAGGAGGTGAGGGTGTGTGATTGATGGATGGCGTGGGAGCGAGTGAGAGAGAGAGCAGCAAGCGTTCTGTGTGCTGGCAAGTCGCCCCTCGTCACGAAGACAACCCCTGTGCATCCCTGTGCTGTTCCACTGCTGGATGAAGGGCCTCCACACGCAGCGTGCACCGTGGGGGTAGCGTGACCATACTTCACCACGCCGGTTCAGTGCGTGTTCACGAAGGTGACAAGCGCAGACCTTGGGGGGCATTGCAGCGCAATGGACTCCTCCACCCTTCTGTTGCCCACAAAGTAGCCTCGCAGCCTGTAACACCTGTTATGCATGGTGGACGCCCATTTGAGCATTGGCCAGGGTCAACCCCACTTGGCTCCCGAGGTCTGACGAGGATTTGGTCAATGGTGAATTCGCGTTTCCTCCCACAGGCACAAACACGCAAGCAGCGACTGCTCTGTCGCCACGGGCGTTCTTTGACCATACTTCACCACGCGAGTCAGAGCGGGTTGGTGGAAGGGCAGTGGCCCAGGATCGGTCGTGGTGTCACGGACCACCCCGACGATTAGCCCGTGGCTCGGGAATCGATTCATAGCGCAGTGCGCTAACCGCAGCGCCACCGCTCCACACCCCCCCTCTCTATCTCTCCTCCCTGGCTCCTCCCCCCCTCTTACCTATTTCGCCTCTTGTCATGGCAGCCCTTTGCCCACTTCAGCAATTGTTTCTTGCTGTGGTTGTCCCACCTGACGACGGACGCTTGTGTTGCGCCCGAAACGTCGTGATTTAATTAAATTTCTACCTACGTGACTTTACCGAAAGAACCAAAGAGTGTGCAAGGGTTTGATTCGCGAGTAGAGTGCACTCCTCTGTGTGGGCTGCGTGCTTGGCCAACCTGCACGAGCAATGGTGGAGTACAATCGCCTCCCCCGTCGTTCTGTGTGGTTTAGGTTTGATATCTCCTGACACAAGCCACCCTTTCCAAACTGGGGTTTCACGCTGTGACATTAAGTCTCGTATTGTTATACTGGTAGGAACCTCCTGGTTACACCAGCCCACAGGGGATTATTGTGTCCGTCCGTCCGTCGTGTAGGGAGGGGCTGGGTGGGGAGGGAGGGGCTGGGTGGGGAGGGGAGGGTGGGGAGGGGCTGGGTGGGGAGGGGCTGGTCACCCCGTGGTGCCCTTATAAAACTCAACGTTTAACCTACTCACGCCGGCTTGTGCCCGCCCTCACAGTCGGGCATATTTGCGGAATACACCACGCCGCCGTTGACCCTGCAGGCCATTGACCGAGCAACCCAACGTTCCTGCCAGCTCCCTCCGCAGGAATGTGTTCATTGTCGAATGGTGGTGGTGAGTCGTTCACACGCTGCACCGTGGACTTGGGCTCGCCGAGTTTGACTCCCGGGCCAGGGCTGAACCTCACTCGGTGAGTTAAATCTGAACAGGTCCTTACCCCCCCAATCCTCTCCTCTCCCAGCCTTCGCTCACCCGAACTGATCGGCGTGGTGAAGTATGCACAAAACAACCCCTCGTGACCGCCCGGGGGCGCAACTGCCGACAGTGTTTCCACGGGGGGCGATGCAAGATCGGATTGTGGGCCACCCTCCTTTCTCACGACTCACTTTTACTGAAAGAGCGACGGTTTTAACGCCATATACGACACTTTGTTGTGTAACTAAACCTTTATTTATTTGACCAAGTAAAAGGGCGACTGAGCTGTAGCAGCTCTTTTTCAGAAGCGACCTGGCGATCACAAATGACAGCTCAACGAATTGGCTTATCGAGTGTAAATATATAGCAGCCAAATACTAGAATAGCACGATCCTAAATGTGGAGGGAAAACCCGGAGGGACCCGGAGAAAAATCCACGCGACCACTATGAGAGAGACACGCAAACTCCAAATATACAGCAGCAGCAGGCGTCAGGGTCATGATCGAACCCACGGCCTCCTGTATACTAGGCGAGGTAGTTAACATCTCGCTCTCACTATATAAGATTTTAGTTGCACGGCATAGAGTAAGTCTCACAGTGACAGTGTTAATAAAAGAGATTTAAAGGTACAATACTCAAAATTAATGTAGCATGCGCCTTGCTTTCGTGCGCAAAAAGCCTGGTGTTCAGCAACACCAGTAGCGCTATTATACATGCCAACTACGTAATTTTTGGAAATACTTTGTATTTTGTAACAATGTTTTTAGCATTTATGGTTAATTATTGGACGTATTTTTGTTTGTTATTTTTATATATATACTTGTTTAGCTGTTGATTCAGGGCCCCACTTGGTGGTTGCCTGGTCCCCTAGTTGTCAGAACGCTGCTGCCACACACCCTGGTGACCGACCCAGCCTGGGGAAGCCTCCACCCAGCAGTAGATTAACAAAGGAGCTGCAAACGACCTCCAAGCTCAACGAGCGTTGTCGTTGCTGCTATAAACATTTGTAAGTGGACATGCAAGACGCAATGACAGATGCCAGTCACAACAAGAACCACTTTAACGTGTCAAGACGTTGGGGCTGTTGAGATCACAAAGCGATGCGGAGAGGGGGGGGCTGTTGAGCTGTTGTGTGTGTGATCAACAGCCACAGCTTATTCGCCATCAATATTTCAATACAAAAAGAAGCAGCAATGCACACACGGGCCAACTGCACGTGCTTTAAGGGAGGCGGACTGTGCGCTCGCGAAGAAGGCGGCCTCCCTCTGTCGCTCTTGCTGGTGGCCTCTCTGGGGTGGTCCCCCCGCGGGGAGGAGATGTTGATTGATCGTCCCGGGTGGCCACTGTTTGACGGAGAGTCAGCTGAGAGGGGGGGGGGGCCCACAGTTGCAGGCAGTAAACGGGGGCGTGGAGACAACGACAGTAGCAGGTGGCCCGAGTCTGTGCGACTCTGCACCAAGACCCCTTTGGAAATGTAATTGCCCACCCCCCACACACACACACAGCCACCGCAGTCGTGAAGGCTGTGATTGGCATTTCATAAAAATAGCCAGCGGCACCTGTCCGGCTGTCTTTTGTGTCTCTTTTTATTTACTGATCTGGAAGCACGACCCAACGCGCCCTGAAAGAGCCCGATCTGCGTCCAGTGCTCGCTGAGCTGCATTGGCTTCCGGTTGCTGAGCGAACGCGTTCCGAGGTGCCACGAATGAGCCACAAGACCAAGGGACGTCATAAGTCGTCACGCGAACTCCGGTCATCCTCGCAGCTGCTTGCGGCGAGCCGTAGAACAAGGCGGTCACTGCTTCGTGCTTTGAGATACGCGTCTGCGGGCGTCTGGAACGCTCTTCCGATATTAGGAAGCCACGGGAGCTATGGTGCCGTCCATAAATGACGTCACGCACCTAGGGGGGGGTCAGACGTTTGTAACGATTTGTGACGAGGGGGGGGGGGTGAGAAATGTGACGTCACATCAAAATGCACAACTTTTAATAAACATAGACAACACGTTCTACTTAATTAAATAGACGTTGTAATAAATGTTTTCTCCTCCAACATCAGAGTGCAGCGCCACATTAAATACGCACCACAATAACAATAGTTTCAAGCGATTTGAAGCCTGTTTTATTTTTGGGGGGGAAGGGGGGGCAGAGCTTTGTGACGTCATATTTGAGGGGGGGCTGACTTTTTGTGACGGCGTGTGACGAAGGGGGGGGGGTAAAAAAATCGTCCAAAATCGCGTGACGTCATTTATGGACGGTCCCTATGCACTGTTTAATCTAGATTGAAAACTCATTTGTTTAAAACAGTTTTTTGTGTGTTTAGTTTATTGTCCTTTCCCCCCACATCTCCGATTAGTACGGTTGACTACGTACGGTGCGAAAGAAGTTCAACAAACATACAGTACATACATCTCGGCGGATCTCAGAAGCCCAGGTACGTGTTGAATCTGGTTGGCCCTTGGGTGCGAGACCGCCACCGCCACCACCACGACTTTCTGAGGTGCTGTGTAGCCATGGCTCACAGAGCAGCTCACGGCCACGGTGTGGCGTGGGGCTGCGGGGTGGATCAGCGGCAGTCCAGCAAACGGGTTGAGTCTACGGTTGAGTTCAGTTGATTGGATCTGGACATTATCTGGAGATGCAATTAATATGTCCAGACCTCTTGAGTGCCATTCATATGCGTGGTGGTTTTTGTCCGGGTTCTCTCTGTCCTCTCACCCTCTTGTCAACAAACTCTCACACTCTTTTCAACAAACTCTTGTGAATAAAACAATTCGCCAATGTAGCAGGGCCCGCTTATCACAGTGTCCTGGATATATAAAGCACATTATTGGCATCATATAATTAAGTAAGTTATGATTAGAAAGACGGTAGTTATTTTAAAACCAAAAACTATTTAATATTCTTCTTTCACGTGGCACATTGCAGAAATAAGCAATTGATGTTTGGAATGGGCACAAGGTTTATAAATCAATGTCTGGTGTGGTGAGCCACCTGACAACGCTGCTTCTCAGCTGGTGGATGCTGGTGCCGCCCCTGAATGGCCTTGGAAGGGCAGCAGGTGACTGTGTGCCGCTCCAGACAGTCTAATACAACTTAAGGCGTTCATCATTGACTCGTTCAGTCAGATTGCCGCGTGTAATGAAATGGCAATGCTGTGTCGTACATGAAGTTGTCACCTGAACAAATGCGCCAGGTTAATATTTCTGCAGCACACCGGTAATGTTGAAAAAGCAAACTGCTCACACTGAACAATTAGCTTAACAATTAGCTTAACAATTAGCTTCACAATTAGCTTAACAATTAGCTTCACAATTAGCTTCCACGTTTCGCTGGGAGTTAAAACCAGCATCATCAGGCGACTGCCCAAATCGCACTTACGCGTCCAGGCGCGCTCAGCCAATAGCCAACCGGCGCATTTGTTAACGTGACAGCTTTACATGGCTGCGCTGGGTGGACGAGGGTATGCGACACAAAACATTGGCATTTTACTCATGTGGCAATCTGACCCTAAAAATCGATTATAAATCATAACATTGGTCGCGAAAGCCTTGCACCGTGTAAGAACCAAGGGCGTGCTACTGAGCTGCCCAAATCCGTGAATGAGACTCCCTCTCAAGGCATGTTCAGAAATGTTTCCTCGTGCCTTCAAGTCCATACTCTCGCAGTTGCCTAAACCCCGGTGATAGCGGCGTTGTCTCCCACAGCAAGCAACGTCCCCAAGAGGCACACACATCTCTGTGCAATCGCCATCAATCACAGTTTACAGACAGCAGCGGCTAACAGCAGCGAGTGGCAGCAGAATGCAGGTGGCTGTGTTGACAGGGAGCTGTGTCGGCAGCGTCTCATCAAACACTGGTTGACTTCTGCTTTGAGCAAAACTAAGGCTTTGGCTGGCACCTGCGTCCAACGTCGCCGTAACTTATTGCCCGACCTGCTCTACAGGAGGATCGCAAGCCCAAGCAACGGGCGGCTCTCAAAGGCTGCGTGAACCCAGCTGTCAAACACGAGCCTTGAGGTTTTTCATCCATTAGAACAAAAGACTTTCCGGTTGACTGTGAGGATGCACTGTAGTTACGTCACTGTGACCGGACTGAAGGAAGCAATTGCACCCGAGAGAGAAAGGACGTCCGCCGCAGAGATGGAGCGATAAAATCGGCTCCTGTGCAGAGGAGGGGACACGTTGGGGAGGCCTTCATCCAGCGGTGGATTGATGACGGCTGATGACACGGTGACTTGACTGCCATACAAATTAATAAAGCGCTGGAGTAGGGTCGCTGCTGCACGCATAATTATAACTTTGAAGTCATCTTTCAATAATTATTAAATAGAATGTGTTAAACAGTGTTTAACGCATCGCACACAGTGCAGTGATCGTGGGGTCTCGGTGCGTTAAAGCATTTCATCTTCCAGACGCCTCACTGCTCTCTCGCTCTCACACACACAGGCTAGGGGTCAGTTGCATCAAGTACATTCGCTCACATTTCCCCCTTAGTGAATCAGTGTGAACTTAGGGAACATTTTCCCCGAAGGAATTTGATGCCACTGACTAAAGGACCAGACGACTGGGACTCTAGGACCAGACCAGGGCCCTAGGACTAGGCCTGGGGCCCTAGGCCTGTGCCAAGGCCCCAGGCCCTCCCGGCGTCTCACAGTGGAGGTCTCTCGAGCGGCCCCTCAGCCGTGGAGCGACCGAGCGGTGTGCGGGTCGTGGGGGAGGTTGTGTGGGCGGTGCGGGTCGTGGAGGTTGTGGGGGTCCTGGAGGTGGTGTAGCCAGCGCGACGCGCGGGCCGGGAGCCATGCGTCCTTGTAGAGGCCGAACCACACGGGCCGCTTCTCCTGCCCCGGTCGTGTCGCTGGCCCTGCCGCGACACGACATCCGGCACGACATCCGTAATGCGCCTCCTCCACATATTACGCAACCGAGTCGCGTCGCTGCAGCGTGGGCTGCATTTAAATGATTTCCAACTTGGGTTTAACAGCGTTTATGCATCGGCTCCGTCCCGACCGTCACCTCCTATTAGCACGGTTTGGCTACTGCATACGGTGCGAAAGAAGTTCGATGTACATACGTACATCAATCGGTTACGCAGGAAGCACAATAGCTCTCGGTGAGATGATCCAATTTTAATAAACCTTGCGTTCAGAGTTGTGTTGCTATTAGGGTCCCTTACGCTATATTTAACACCAAAGAACTGGACACATTCGTCAACAACACTGTGTGTGTGGCCTTAAATGGAAACATAAAAATCGGTGACATTTTGGGAAATGCACATAAGCTAACGAGCAGCAGATAAAACTGATCAAAGGGTTGCTCAAAACTTGACAACACTGGTCCCGATATCACTCGCCAGTGACGTTAGCTGTGACAAGGAATCCAATTTGGGGATCCAGATTCGTAGTGCGGCGGACTAACCGCTGTACCACCGCTCTGCCCCATTCAATTATCACGTGGCGTACACCATCCGAACATTTGACACAACAACAAAAACATTTTCGTAAAAATCCGAATCTCCCCCTTGGCTGGGCTTTTGTTCTTCGCCACGGAGACGTTGGGAACTGGCGGGCGAGCGCTCACGTGGGACGCAGGCGACGCGCGGGCGCTCCCAGCTGCCGTCGGGGCGGCACCGCGAGGTGGGGTTGGCGTGGCGCTGCAGGAAGCCGGCCCGGCACCGGTAGCGCACCGACGCGCCCACCGCGTAGCGGCCGTGCGGCGCGCCGGAGCACCGTGCGTTGCTTACGATGGGGGGGTGGCCGCACCACACGAGACCCGCTGCATACGCGCACACACACACACACGCGCACACACACATTCACACACATGCACACATGCACACACACATGCACACACACGCACACACACGCACACACACACACGCACACACACGCACACACACACACACGCACACACACGCGCACACACACACACACACGCGCACACGCACACACGCACACACACACATGCACACGCGCACGGACACACACACAGCCATGCATATGCACTCACATACATGCACACACACGCACGCACACGCACACACAGGCACGCACACACACACACGCACACACACACACACATGCACACGCGCACGGACACACATACAGGCACGCACACACGTACGCACGCACACACGCAGACACTTGCACGGACACACACACAGGCACGCACACACGTACGCACGCACACACGCACACACATGCATGTACGCATGTATAGCCTTAACGGTATTGGTGAGGCAAGTGCTGTTAGCGAGTAGCACCTATGAAGGCCAGCAGGGCACACGAGTGGGTGGGTAGCCAGCACCATGCCCGGCCACCTTTGACTCCCTAGCGGCGATGTTTTTTATACACTGCACCAGCTGTTCATTTGAGGCTGAGACGACCTGGGGGAGGCCCAGAATCAGTTCAGATAATCGTCACTGATGTTGGCCGTGAGGGGGAGTCGAACTCGGTTCTCCCGGTACGTAGCACAGCGCCCTGACCACAACTCCACCGCCTGTGCTTTATAGGGTCCACGGCTGAGCCTACAGACACGCAACGTGGTTGCATGCAACTGCATTGCTTATATGTAGATGTCTGTGCGCAACTAGTTGCACCCTGCAGCCCGTTGCTCACAAGTACAGACACTAGGCTTTCAAGCATCAATCTGCTCAGCCATTAGTAGCGGCGCGTTTAATCGCCATGTGACACATCGGCGAGCTGCCACCACTCGTCATGATTACGAACGTGCCCTGTTTGATCTCCTCGCTCAGACGCAGACAAAGCAGTTGCAGGCGATGACCACGCTGCTACGCTGATTTCGTGTTGACCTGGTCACTCCGGTATGGAGCCGGCTTCCATCTCGCCGACCAACGCAGCCTGCAAGCGGAGGCCGCTCGTTGCCAATCACGTTTGTGTGAGGGGCGTAGAACTCGGTGCTTCCAATTTTTCACGCACCAAGCTGTCGGTAAGCCCTGACTGTTTATTCCCCGATTCATTGTCAGGAAGCGGTAAGATTGTGTGGCAACGTGTGGCCCTGCCAAGGGTATTTGAAATCAGGAAATTAATTTACTGGTGACACTGCTGCTGCTGCTGCTGGTGTGCCCCCTTCTTCTCAGCACGTAAACACACATGGCGATTTTTGTTTGTGCTATGAAGAAGATTCCCCTCCCCCTAGCCCCTGTCTCAAGCGATTCTAATTTCCCGGTCGAAAGTCCCGCCGGGGAGTTTGCAGAACTGCGTTGGGAGAGTCACCGGCAGGAGGCGGACGCGATGCCGCGGGGAGCCGCAGCGGTGTCCGGGAGGCCAGCGGGCGTCCTGGCCGCGTCTCGCAGCAGAAGGGCAGGCGGTAGCTGCAGGGGACGTCGTTCCACTCACCCTCCTCGTGCCAGATGAGCACCACGCAGTCCTCGCCTGACGAGAAGAAGCTGTCGGGCTGCTGGGGCCGCCAGTGCTCAAAGCTCTGGAGCGAACAGAGATCCAGCGGTGATGGTGGTGCTGGCGGCGAATGTGGTTGTGGTGGAGGAAGTACCGGTGGTGATGGTGGTGGTGCGGTGGTGATGATGGTTGAGGTGATTGTGGTAGCCAACCAGCTGGTGCATCTGCAAGTCATCTCAGTTAGCAAGCCCATGACACCTGGGTCTGTGCCATGACCTTCTGTCAGCGAGTCTTCGACACTTCACGTGGCCTCAATGTGCACCTGGCCTGGTGCAGACGCTGTAGTGATGTCGCCGTCACTTAGTGGCGAACGGTAGCCAACCGTGCTCAGCGGAGGTGCAGGGGAAGGACAAGACACTGAACTGCTTTTTGTGTTAAGCTTGTTGTCCATCCCGCAACTTCCGATTAGCACTGTTGACTACGTACGGTGTGAAAGAAGTTCAACATATTGCCCATAGACTAACACTACCCATAGACTAACACTACCCATAGACTCAACACTGCCCATAGACTCAACACTGCCCATAGACTCAACACTGCCCATAGACTCAACACTACCCATAGACTCAACACTGCCCATAGACTCAACACTGCCCATAGACTCAACACTGCCCATAGACTCAACACTACCCATAGACTCAACACTGCCCATAGACTCAACACTGCCCATAGACTCAACACTGCACCTCTGATTAACACAGTTGGCTTCGTACGTACATACTTATGGTGGTGGTAGCAACGTAACAATATCGGTGGTGGTAATGTTGATGGTGATTAATGGTATATATATTTTGACAAAATTTGACAATCGATGACTGGTCTGTGTCCATTTGTGAATATGAAATGTGGATATCATCAACATAAGCTGCCAGAGGCATATGCATGGGTTCTATTTGTACTAATATTGTACTATTTGTACCAATATTGGTAATATTTGTACTGTTGTACTATTTGTACTTATATTGTACTATGTGTACTAATATTGACATAAATCAAAGTTTAAAGTTAGATGGCCAATGTTTGAAAAATGAGCATGATCGTGTTCGGTGTTCTCTCTTTTTGTGTAAACGCTTCCACCCGGTTTCTCCTTTATTTTAGATTTCTATATTCTTTGGGTCTTTCGGTAAAGCCACGTAGATATCAATGTGGCTTTACCGAAAAAAATGAATTCCTGCAGTCACGAAAGCTTTAAGTCAACATTTAGCTATATAATTAAGTTCTAGATTTGAAGCTTTCGTGACTGCAAGGATTCATATTCTTAGGTTTTTTCGGTAAAGTCACGTAGGTAAAAAATAAAAAATAAAATTAATAAAAGTTAAATAAAAATAAGCACGCTTGCTGTATCAAGTAAATGATACAGCAATCGTGCTGTGACGGTTCAACCTGAAGACGGAAGCTTGTGTTGCCTCCGAAACGTCGTGATTAATTTTTATTTTTATTTTACTTTTATTAATTTTAACTTTAATTTTTTACCTACGTGACTTTACCGAAAAAACCTAAGAATATATAATTAAGTTATTTGTAAATTCAAATTAGTTTTCAAATTGTATCTGTTTTAATCCCACTCTATCCCAATGTTATTCATGAATCTCTTCTTGCTCCCTAGTATTTCCATCCGCGCTTAAGGTAGCCGCAGCCACCCTGGTTCTCAATAATCCTTCACTTAATCCTGACAGGCCAGCATACTACCACCCCATTTCAAATCTTACATTCTGATCGAAGGTCATTGAAGGTGCCATTTACAACCATCGAATTAATCGTTTGCTTCAATGTAACCTCAATGGCCAGCTACTTCTTGTTAACAACTCTCTCCTCGTATCTACTGACTGTGGACCTCTCTTTCTGTGGTTGCCCTGGATGCATCGTCTGCGTGTGACACCACTGATCTTTCCGGAGTACCCTCCCACTCCACGTCCGACAAATCGACTTTATCGCATTAGTAGCATTATTATTCAAATCCCAACTAAAGGCATTTTATTCAGCTGGAAATTAGCTGATAAACGAACGTATTGGCGATACACCGGTGGTGCGCGGTATGAACATTCATCCCAACAATTATTCATTTTCCCGCGATTTGCAACCCTCGGTCAGAAAATCTTTGTGGGGTGGTGGAGCGTCAAAATTCATTCTCGTGATTTTGAAGCAGTTGGAAGGCGAACATCAGTTCAAATGTTGCTTTTAGAACAGTTTCCACGAGGACCGGACTGTCACGCTGCACCGGTGCACCGCCAATACGTCCGGATAGAAAATCACATGTCGGACATTTCGACCGATTGATCTAAATTAGTCATCACTTTTATTGGCATTCTACCACCCTCCTGTGAAAGTTTCCTTGTGTGAGAAGAAATTTAGATTGTGCGCCGATTGCCCTTGCCAGAGTGAGGAGCTACCCCTTCGTATCATGAATAATTTCTGTTTCTTGATTAATTTATTCATTTTTAGTTTCTGAGAGTTTCAATTACTTAACAACAATAATAATTGCTATCAATGAGATTTCGCCCTTCATGTGATTATGCATATCGTTATTGTACAGTGTTGTGAGATGCAATTAGCATAAATGACGATGTACGCAAAAATTGAAATTATTATTATTAATCGTCCAAAAATATGATTTTCAACAAACGCCAGAAAGGGTGGAAACTCATTGGCAACCTGCTCGGTTGTCCTCACCAGCTGGGAGCCGTCGCTCCAGCGGAAGTCTCCCTCGGAGGAGCGGTCGTTGAGTCCAATCCACTGGTAGTCGGAGCCGAGGGCTGTGGGGGAACGGAGACACGAGAAGGGTGGCGGTCCGAAGCTGCTCTCTCCGTTCGAGGCAAACTGGGCGGTCGCTGAGGACACTTCACCCACTACTTTGGGCTCGAGTAGCGGGGCGAATGTTCAGGGGGGAGTTTCATTGCTCACTGGATATTTCACTGGTTGTTGGGCTGAAGTCGGTGGCGCATGATGTTTTTAAAACTAAAACGTCACGGTACTTGAGTTCTAAATCTTGTGGGTTTCCTCTCCAACACACAACCGGTGTGCTGAACGAGCAACTAACTGGCATCTTTTGTTTACGTGACAAACCTTATGGATTGTCTGTGTCGGTCGTGGCGGGTTTAACGACACAATTATATTTACACGATCTAAACACCCAAAACATCAATTATGGATAGTGTTGGTCGTGAAAACCTATGTGTTCAACTGACTATTTAAAATACGTTGTATTTAACTGGATAAGACCCAATGAACTGCTATATAACTCTTTTTCAGAAGCCACCTGGCTAACACAATTGATAGCTCAATGAGGTGGCTTATCGTCATGTGGATATTTATAGCAGCCAAATACTCTAAACGCACGTGGATTGTAAATGTGGAGGGAAAAACCGGAGGGCCTAGAGAAAAATTAATGCGACCACAGGGAGAACACGCAAACTCCAAATATAGAGCAGGCGTCAGGGTCGGGATCGAACCCACAATCTCCTACATACCAGGCGAGGTAGTTAACATCTAATAGCCACTGTTGCGCCCGCAGCCTTAGCGATAGGTATACTTAACGTGGTGTTACGGGTGCAGAAATGTCTTCTGGGTGTGGTGCGATTTGTGTAATTTGCAATGACCTACAGTTCTTAAATACTCTGCTTGTGAAATTATGAATTTTCTTAAACTAATCATGATCATCAACATCATCACGATCATCATCTCGCTCGCTACCTTCACATTCTCAACATCCAAGAGTTCACCTGAGACTGAAAGACCCGAGGTGGACTTTGCAACCTCAAAATTGATCCACCAACGAGCACAAGCAGCAGGATCAGGGTTATGATTATGGGATAAGACTGACCTAGCGATGATCTTGACTTGGGCCCCGCGATGCCAACCGACCTCTACTCCGCCGCCACCCCATGGCCAGGCCCCCCACACTCACCAAGGATGAAGTTGTTTTCGTCGCGGGAGGCGACGCTTGCCAGGTGGCCTCCCACGGAGCGGCACGCCTCCTCTGCCTCGGCCCAGGGCAGCCGGTCTGCCACGTAGCGGTAGCAGCGCCCCCCAAAGCCGTGCCAGCCGGGCTCACAGGACACCGCCGCCACGACTGGGGGACGCACAAGAGAGGGGGCGCGGGGGAGAGGGGGCGCGGGGGAGAGGGGGCATGGGGGAGAGGGAGCGCGCAAGAGAGGGGACACGGGGGAGAGGGGGCGCGGGGGAGAGGGGGAGAGGGAAGGAGGGAAAAACAGCACACGTTAGTACACATACATGGAGAAACTGACATAGTGACTCATTGAAAACAAAGATCCCCCATATAGCCTCAAGAGACTTTTTGGGGAAAGTGCTGTTAGCTAGTAGCAACTATGAAGGCCGGCACGGCACACGAGGGGGTGAGTGACCAACACCACGCCTGGCCGCCTTTATCTCCCCTGTGGCGATTATTACAAACCACACCAGGTACTAATTTAGGGCTGAGTCGACCTAGGGGATGCCCAGGACCGGTTCAAATAATTGCCACTGGTGTTGGCCAGTTCGTAGCGCAGTGCGCCAACCACTACGCGACCGCTCCCCACCAGTGGCGGCTCCTGCAAAATCTCTCAGGGGGGGCAAATGTCTGGATGATTGATAAGGATAAGGTCCACCCATGCAATGGATAAATTAACAGCTTAAGCATGTAAAGGCAACTTCACTTCTTTAATATTAATGAAAAATAAAGTGACTCTTACAATACATCTTGTTTGTTTCTATACTCACTATTAAAACAAACCACTCAAGTTTATTTTATTAAAGATTCCACTAGGTGGCGATAAATTATATTGTTGGATGAAACGTGCTAACGTATGATGACGTTAGCACGTATGATGACGTAAGCACGTTAGTGCATGCCCTCCAGGAAGCCATAGAGAATGCATTGGAGCGCCCGCCGTTCGAAAAAAAACATCTTTCAATGTCAGTCTATGGGGCCACTCGGGGTGATTCTCAGCCAAAGTGAAATCGCCGAAAAAGAGGCGGTATTCCACAGAACGTGACATGACGCTGATTGGACTATATCCAGAGGCACAGTGACGGCTAGCGTGACTCTGTGGTTGAATGACATTGGTGGTGCGTCGCCCAATCGCCCTAATGAAGAAACCGCCCCTGCTCCCCACACTCACATTGACACACACACTGGCATATTGACCCACAATGACACACACAAACACTGATACAATTACACACATAGACTACACTGACCAAAGAAAGACAACGATTCTCTGTGTAACCTTAACAGACTATTGGGGCAAGAGCTGTTAGCAGGCATCCAATAAGGCCGGAATGGCGAATGAGGGGATGGTATGGCCAGCACCATGCCCGGCCACCTTTGTCTCCCCAATGTTTAAACATCGCACCAGGTACTCATTTAAGACTGAGTCGACCTAGGGGAGTTCCAGGACCAGTTCACATTATCGTCAACGATATTGGCCGTGAGCAGGTATTGAACTCAGGTTACTGAGTTTATAAGCAGTGTGATAACCACTGCACGATGTTTTGCCCTCACCTGCCTCACTCACCGCTCACACCGTCACGTATTTATCTCACCTGTCCCACTCACCTGTCATGCCAGTAACTGTTGCACCCTCGCCTGTCACCACCCCCACATGCTTGGTGTCAGTTCCGGTTAGTTCCAAAGACACGGATCCGAGAGGCACGGTTTTTGAAGACTGAAACTTAGGAGACGAGAATTCTGGAGACTCAAGTCCAGGAGATGTGGATACAGAAGACTGCATCTCAGGAGAAGTGGACCCTGGAGACTTGAACGCAGGAGGCACGGAGACAGGGGGCTGAACCTCAGGAGACACTAATCCAGGAGATTCGGGTCCAGGTGTGCCTGTTGAGATGTAGGTGTGTCCAGGCGTCCAGGAGGTGTGCGGTGCAGGCCCCGCCATCCCTAACCCCTCCTCCAGGTGCCCACTCCCTGGCTCCAAGCCGGCTCCATGGGGAGCGGTGGGGGACTCTGTGGGAGATGCAGGCGATGAAAGTGAGGGAGGAGGCGTGGGTGCCTCTGTCGTAGCCCTGCTGCCGCCCTCCAAGCGCCCCCCGACCTTCACCAGGTTAAGATTTTCGCCCTTGAGGTCGATGTTGGCCCCCCGCAAAGTTCCAGGACCCATGTGCTCAGTGGTGAAATCACCGAGGCTAAACTGCACCTGCCTGTGCTCCAGCACCTCTGGCAAGGGCTCAAAGGATTCCCTGTGCTCATGGTGGTGAGAGTCTGGTCGGGAGTCTGCTGTAAGGCCTCGTGAGGAGGTGTCTCTCGAGGCGTCTGCGAGAGAGTCTGGTGAGGAGTCTGATGGAGAATATCTTGAGGAGTCCAGTAGAAAGTGTGGTATGAAATCCAGTGGAGAGTTGAGAGTTGGATCGGTTGTGTGGCCTGGTGGAGAGTCTTGTGAGGAGGCTGCTGGAACATTTAATGTAGCACCTGATAGAGATTCTAATATAAATTTTGGTGGAAACCCTGCTGGTGTGTAGCCTTGTGCAAAGTCTTTTGTGGATTCTGGTCGAAAGGATGGCGGCGTATCTTGTATAAAACCTACTGTGTAGGCCGGTGGAGACTCTTCTGAAAACCTTGCCGTTTCTCTTCCTGGCTCCGTGCGAACGCTGCTCCGCTCTGCGATGAGATCACCCGTATTCACCGCTCCGTCTACCAACGCCGAGCTTGGTAGCAAGCGCAGCGTCTCCTCGGCGCCGAAGATGCCGCCGAGTCGGCTCAAGTGCCCCTCCGCCGGCGCCGCTGTGGAAGTCGCTGTGGTGGTGGCGGTGGCTACGGCAGTGGAAAATTGCACGGACGACACGTTTTTGTCAAAATCCTCCCTCAGGGCGTAGTCCACCGAGAAGCCACTACCTTCGGCCAAGCCGCTGGGCTCCTTCTCTTCCTCACCGTTTGGGTGCGAGGTCTCTGGAGCTGCACGGGACAGCGAGGAGGGCACGCGGAGGTCGGGGAGCTGAGGAAACATCCCCGCACCCTCTTCCCCCTGGAGCCTCCCTACCAGGGAATCTGCACTTCCCTCCTCCTCATGGGTGCCACCATGATGAGAGTGCAGGGCTCCTCCCACCCCCAGAGTTGAGATCTCCTCGAGGCCTTGCAGGCCGACCATGGTTGACGGGGTGGCCCCAGGCGCAGTTAAAGGTGGGACTCGAGGTGGGGTCGGAGGGGAGGACGTCGTCCTCGTGACCTCGCCTGGATGGTGAGAGGTTCCGTCAACTGCCTCATCTTTCAGGTCCACCTCCCCGATCACCTCCTCGTTCATCACATTCTCATGCTCCACCACCTCATCCGCCAACTCACCCAACGTGCCCAGAATCCACCCCGACCCCTCAATCATCGCCGTCTCGGCGGGGCTGAGGGACTCCGCGTAGGAGGGTAACACAATTGCAGGCCCCCTCTGGATCCCTTCCGTTGCTATGGCGATGATGACTGTGGTCTCCTCCCCACTTCCCTCCACGTCCTCGGTGGTCGTTGCTTTCAAAAATCCCGCCTCCCCGATCACCTCCTTCTCCTCCTCCTCCGCTGGATCTGTTTTCACCTCTACTGCCATCTTCTCATGCACCTCCTTGTCCCCTCTGCCCTCTCTTCCATTAGCAACGACTTCAGCGACAGAAGGAGGAACGTCGTTTGTCGTGATGGGAGACGTCAACAGATTATCTGTCTGCGTCGGAAAGACGTTGAGCGATGTGGCCCCTTCAGACAGAATCATCACTGCCTCCTCAGGCCTAGGGACAATAACGTCCAGCCCACGGTTGACGGCCGTCATGTCAGGGTTGACCCCTTGCTGACCGAGCGGGGGTTCTGCGAGAAAAAAAAGAGCGAGAGGTGGATTTAAGCGTCAGCAGCTGCCAAAGTAAAATAAAATCTGTCATCAACAGCTACCGCCATCATTTGGGGAGTCATCATCACCGTAGCTTTTTTAACAAGCCAAGTGATTTCCTACTAAACTAAAAGAATATTTTAAAACTAAACTATTTTTGTTTTACCAGCTAAGGTCCACTAAGCTATATATCTCTTTTTCAGAAGTGACCTGGCCAAAAGTGATATCTCAACGAAGTGGCTTAACACATGGACATTTATAACAGCCAAATACTCTAAACGCATGTTGATTGATTCTAATTGTGGAGGGGAAAACCGCAGAATCCGGTGAAAAAAATCCACGCGACCATGGGGAGAACATGCAGACGCCAAATATACAGGCATCAGGGTTGGGATCGAACCCACGCACTGCATACCAGGGGAGGAAGATAACGTCTCACGACCGTGACGTCACTTAAATAAATAAAGTATATCAGTTCAAATTGCATCAATTCCCAAGGTTGGGAAAGGCAGTAAAACATGACCATCAGTGTGGGTTCCGTCAAGTGTGGTCTACAGGGGACCTATCGGCTCACGTGACTCATCTAGAGCTCAAGTCTTGACCATGCTGGAGGGTCTATGATCAAAACTTCTTTCGCACCGTACCTAGCCAACCGTGTGCTGATCAGAGGAGCATGTCATCGCGTTGGGAATCGCACACTTCTTTCCAAGCTGCCATCATTTGGCATCCACTCTCCTGCAATCTGCAGGCTTGAATTGCCAGATTTCTGACTGAAAGGTCACAATGTGGATATCTTCAACGTCAACTCTGGCGTTCCGCAAGGATCTGTTTTGGTCTGCAACACTACTACGTCTTCTTTGTATTCGCTTTTTGTATTTAGTTTGTTGTCCTTTCCCCACACCTCTTATTAGTGCGGTTGACTAAGTATAGTGTGAAAGAAGTTCAACATACAGTACTTACTGCCCATCGACTACCACTACCCATAGACTCAACACTGAATCTCCGATTATCATGGTTGACTACGTACGGTGCAAAATAAGTTCAAAAACACACGTACATCATTAGACCTCCTTTGCCAGTACCAAAGTATAATAATAGAGGTTTTCCCCTTTTTTTCTGGCAACAAAACTGAAACCTTTTTACAAGGAATCATGTCTGCATTAACCACAATACTTGTGGTCAAAATGCAAACAAACAAAAAACACACTCTGATAATATATGCATTGTCCTTGAAACTGATTGGGCCACACCAGAGACGGCTTTCTTTTGAGCCTCGTCTTTTTTTTTTGGCGTCCTCTGGTCGAGCACCAATTGAGACGAGGCTCAAAAGAAAGCCGTCTCTGGTGTGGACCAATCAGTTTCAAGGACAATTTAAATATTATCAGTGTGTTTTTTGTTTGGATTTTGACCACAAGTATTGTGGTTAATGCACACATGATTCCTTGTAAAAAGGTTTCAGTTTTGTTGCCAGAAAAAAAGGGGGGAACCCCTATTATTACACACATACATATATCACGATTGCTGAACCAACACATAAACTATCCACTGACAATCAGCACTGTTAAGGTTGCGATAGATAAGAGTTAACAGTTTTTTTAGGAAGGTTATTATTATTATGAATATACATACTTACATATTGATAAAATTATTTTACACTCACAATATGATCCACTGCTCTGCAGATGACAGCAAACTTACATGTAGTGCTCAGAAGCCCGTGATTACAAACTAAATACTCACCCCGTAGTGCAATGGGACTCAGTAATGGATTTCATACGAGTGATGTTTACCAGAGTCCAGAGAACACTGACTCCCCCCGCCCCTTGCACTCCCTGCCCCCCACACTCAAAACATTGCGTTTCATCTCCATCTCCCCGCGTCTCCTGGCATCTCCTGGAATCTCTCCGCGTCTCCCCGCGTCTCCCCGTGTCTCCCGTGTCTCCTGGCATCTCTGTGCATCTCCCCACATCTCCTCGCGTCTCCCAGCGTCTCCCCGCGTCTCAACTCGCACCAAAAGATTTTGGACAGCACTCGGGACCGGGTGTGTGCTGGGGTGTGGAGGCACTACGTAGAGATTATCATTGGGTCCATCTCATGACCACAAATTCTTAATTTCATCACGGCTGTGTGAAATCTGTTACACTAACAGACGAACGCCTGTTCTCGACGATGATTCTTGTAGCGTGATTGGAATGATGAGGATTGTTTGGATCTGGATGCGATTTCGTGCACCCGCCTCTTTGTTTTCCAGCCTCCAGGGACCCCTTGAGATGCTTGGGGGTCCCCCCTGAAGCGTTGGCTTGAGGTTGCTGGAGCCTCACGCCGCCTACCATGGGCCGAGCCAACGCAATGGGCAACCCACGGCTGGGAACAGGCTGGTGACGTCACGGGGGTGGGGGCAGGCGCGCAACCATCTTGGGGGGAGTGGGGAGGCACGTGGCAACGTTGTCCCACGCATCAGAGGCCCAGTCAGCCACAGGGGGCCCCGAATCAACAAGATGAAGAAGTCAACTAAATGTTGAGATAATTTATTTAAAACTCATTTTATTCGCTAGAACTACCTGCGGTCTACCATGGACCAAACCCGATTAATGCATCTGGTTTTTGTATCAATAGAGCAGCATAAAGTTGCGTGATCCATCCCCTTTGAGGATATCCTTGTCTGATGGGGACGGCATGAAAGCAAGACGCAGGATAACTTAATTGTGAGTATCGTCACAATTTTAATCATTTTTATTACTACCGTCCCCGTGAGACCGTCTCCCTCTAAACCCCAATTCACGGTGCAACTTGAATCATCTATATATAGTCATAATCTACGTATTATTGTCCGTGGGGTTAAAAACATTCGTAGCTATTTCAGTCAAAAGTGAGTTGGGAGAAATGAGGGAGCGGCCTACAGTCGGATCTTCCACAGCCCCCCACCCACCCCACCGTTGAAATAGGTCGCTGTGCCCCTGAGTGCAGGTGGAGGGGTGGTGGTCATTGCCAGGGTCTCTTCTTCTCTTGCTCACTCTATGGGCAACTCGGGAGCTGCCCCCCCCTCACTCCAACGCGATATTTTCAAAAAAGCCAAATGTCGTATTCAAATCCCCACAAATCACTTCCACATGGCACAGTTGTAATTTCCCTAAGTGAGGTCCCAGGCTTCACTGTGCCCTGCTCCACAACTCTGTAGCCCATAATGGAGGAGGCCGCGGGTGGCATCGAGACCAGAGCGTTGAGCCGGCACGACTGAGAGCCTGGGTTCGAATCTGGGTTTCAGCCACTGCCTGCGATTAAACTGGGCTCTCAAGTGGAGCGAGTTGCTGGTCTCAGCCCTGTCACCAATAACTGCTTTCCTCAAATTAAATTTGGTTACGCATTCAAGGTACACACATGCAGCACTGCCATGCGATGAACATTGCTCCCATAATGCAGGGCGGATGGGGAAACTGCCACCCTGTATTGTGGTGTATCAAATATCGATTGAAGGGATCTCTCCGGTAGCTCTGTGACATCCGCTTCTGTGGGGCGCATTCTCCAACACAGAGGGTCGCACTGCCTTGCGAGGGATCCGAAAGGATTCTTCGTCTCACGGACGATGCAACCCTGACAGCGTGATCCGAATATAATCCGGGGAGACCGACAGAGACCATGCCAACCACACCGTCATCAACACCAAAGACAAAGCTTCCCCGTATAGCCTACAACAGACTGTTGGGAGCAAGTGCTGTTAGCAAGCAGCACCTATGAAGGCCGGCATGGCACACTAGGGGGTGCGTGGTCAGCACCACGCCCGGACACCTTCGTTTCCCTAGTAGTGATGTTTAAAGACCTTACCAGGTACTCATTTGAGGCTGAGGCGATCTAGGGGAGGCCCACGACCGATTCAGATATTCGTCACTGCTGGTGGCTGTAAGTGGGAATCGAATTTGGGTCGCTGGGTCCGAAGCGCAGTGCGCTAACCGCTACACTACCACTCCCCATCATCAACACCAACCACACCTACATCAGCATCAACCACACCATCATGAACATCAACCATACCCTTATCAACAACATCATCATCATCTGTTACTTGATGGTGCACCACATTAGTCTAAATGAGTTCCGGAGCACCACACTATACTTCGGTTCCAAGGGTCCTCACTCACTTTGCGATGGCCGGGCTAAGCTCCCCTTCTCAAGGTGGGCAGGCTGGGTCCCAGTCAGCTGCCTCCACTGGGTCCCCGGTGGCTCCATCCGGGTCTGAACGGCCTTCGTAGTTCCGGCCATCACCGAGAGATGGGGACTGATCACGCTGAGGATAAACCCACCTTCCACCACGGGCTCTCCCGCCATGACCCCCTTTCTCCACGGTGACTCCCTCTCTCCCGCCATGACCCCCTCTCTCCCCGTCACCCGGTTCACCCACGATGACTCCAGCAGGATCAGCATGGGGCTCTCTGTGACCTCCTTCCGTGGAGCCGGGCTCAGCGTTGCCATGGCTGGACCATCGGGGCCGGCCTCGTCAGCGACCACTCGGGCCACATTCCGTGTCGTCGTCGTGGTCATCGCCATCGTCTCCTCTCGGTCATCTTGGGCCTGGGGGCGACCGATAGGGTCGGACGGTGGAGATGGCGGCAGGGGCATGGGGACGGCAAGGATGGGGGTCTCTGACACAATGGCTCTGGTCGCCGACCCCTCGGGGGAGCCGTCTCCGCTGGTGCCGTCCGACCCCACGTCCCCCCCCAGCGCCGTCTCCGCTATCCTTCGATCGGCCTTGATCCAATTCCACTGGCGGTCGGGCCGCCTGCTCCTGATGATGATGATGATGGGGCAGCTGCCTCAATGTTGTTGTTGTGGTGGTGGTGGTGGCTGGCGTTCCGAGACTGGTCGTCATCTGCCTGGGGCCTGTCCCAGCCTCCCATGGGAGAAAATTGGAGCAAACCGGCGTCCTCCACAGTAACGTGCCACTTCTTCTCTGACTCAACTACCAGGCTCTCGGAAGCTGCTGGTCCCGAGTCCTCGGGTTCGCCGACCCCTAATGTCGCTTCCTTGAAGTCCCCTCCTCGTCCTCCGGGCCCCAGTGTTGTGGCTGGGACTCCCGTGCGAGGACCTGACCCCTCAAGGGGTCCGTGGAGTCCCCGCGAGTCCCCGGTTTCCAGGGAGGTCACATAGACCGGGTCCTGGGTGCCACGAGTGGAGCTGGGGTCTAAGTTCGAGTGAACGGATGGCGACGAGGTGGAGGCCTTGTTTTCTGAGCGGAGACATCGTCACCATCACTGTCATTATTGCGATCATCTTTAACATCGTCATTACAATCATCATCATCATCAGAGGCAGCATCTTACATCTTAACCCCCACAGCCACACCTCAAGGGCCAACTTTCGCCAAGCGTCCCACTTTCTCCACTACTGATCCCCCTGCCCCTTACTCCCTCTACCCCCGACCTACAGAAGACGCTTGCACCTCCAATTAGCACGGTCGGCTACATACGGCACGAAAGCAGTTCCACGCGCAAGCTCTATGAATATTCTTCAAGCGCAGGCATCACCCTTGTGAATGAGTCCCTTTCCTGGCCCTTCGCGAGTTCCCACACAGTTACGCAACACAAGCCTGTTGGAACCTCGATCTCACTACTGAGCAACCCCACCCTGCACCCCCCCCCCATGCCCCCCTCACTCCACTGTCTCATACCCCGGTAGCAGTAGACCCCGTAGTGGGTCTCCGGCTCGGGGAAGCCGCTCTGGTCGGGGTGCCGGTGCAGGGTGCGAACGCCGGGCTCCCCGCCGCCGCAGTTGTCGCGTGGGTGTGTGATGGGGTAGCGCACGCTGCCGTCGGCGAGCCAGCCGGCGTCGCAGCGGTCCAGGCCGTGGTGGTGCCATGCCGAGTAGAGCTGCCCCACCGTGGCCAGGGAAGCGCCGGCGGCGGCGCAAGCGAGCACCGCCGCGGGGAACGGGAGCGTGCCGGCCCGCTCCAGGTAGTAGACCTCGCCTGAAGGGGGGGGGGGGAGGGAAGGGGGGAGGGAGGTGGCGGCAGGGTCAGTGGCGGGGGGTCGGAGGGATCGGTGGCTCCCGGGGACCACAGCACTGGAAGTCAATTTGTCAAGAGATGGAGTGGCCAGTGGATCGAGTGGATCTAAGGATTGTTTCGATCATGGATGAAGGGAACGGTGGAACGATTCATTGAAGGATTGGGACATCTGATGATAGAGGCATAGGATCCAGGGATTGAGGCATCGGAGCGTCCAACTGCTACTTCCAGGTAGGGGTTCTCATTAACATAATTAGCACGGTTGGCTGCGCACGGCGCAAAAGAAGTTCAACGTACCGAGGGGACCTCACCTGTGTGAGAGAAGGGGGTGACGCCAGGGTCAAACTAAACACTAAACTACGAATCATTTTTATTTTACCTGGTAAGGCCCACTAAGCTGCCATGTAGCGATTTTTTTAGAAGCGACCTGGCTACCACAAATGATAGCTCAACAAAGTGGCTTATCATGACGTGGACATTTATAGCAGCCGAATACTCTAAATGTGTGATGTTGCTTCTAAACGTGGAGGGGAAAACCAGAGGACCCGAGGAAATATCCACCGAACTACGGGGAGAGAGACACGCAAACTCCAGGCATCAGGGTCGGGATTGACCACACGACCTCCTGTATACCAGGTGAGGGAGTTAACATCTCGCCTTCAGCGACAGGGATCGAGGGATCAGAGGCTCTCAGGGGACTGCAGGACCGGAGGTCGATTTGCCAAGGGATGGAGTGGTCGCTGGATCGAGTGGATCTAAGGAATTTTTGAGATTGGGGATGAAGGGAACGGTGGATCTATTATAATTGAAGGATTGAGAAATCAGATGATGGAGGAATATGGGAATTGAAGGATTTAGGGATTGAGGGATTCGGAGTGTACAACTGCGAGCTCCAGGTAGAGGACGTCACCCGTGTGGTGGAGGAAGGTGATGACGTAGTTAGCGACTGGGATCAAGAGATTGAGGGATGGGAGGATAAGTGCATCTGGGAATCAGAGGACAAATGGATCAGGTGATGGAGGGATTTAGGAATAGTGGAATTGGGATATCTTAACATAATTTATATAGCCCCTTAATCAAGGCACTTTCCACAGAAGTATCAACGGTACACCGTGTAAATGTAATGGTGGAGATGAGGTAAATGAAATAGATGAGAGGAAGCAATGTCAAATAGATGACAGTAAATGATGATTAATTGATTGAATTAATTAATTGTGTTAATGAATGATAGCCATGCAAATATGAAGAGGGAACAGGAACGGTGGTGGTTATGAGGGGGAGACTAAGGGGGGTCGTGGGGTGAGCTGGGGAACAATCAGTGTGAGTTTTGAGTGAGGAGTGGAAACTTAGTGAGCGAAGGTGACTGGTTCATGTGGAGCAGGAAGTTTGTTCCAGTGAAGGGGGGGGGGGAGAAGAGAGAAAGAGACAACGTGGATTGAGCACCAGGAGGAGGAGGAACAGAGATACAGTGAAGACTGAGAAGGTAGAGGGTGAGAAGACGACCTCGAAAGATCCAAGAGGGGCAAGATATGATGAGCTGGAGATGGAAGGATTGTGAACGCAGGAATCAAGAGGATCAAGGGCTCAAGGAATTGAGAATCTGTCCGATTGAGGGAACAGAAGGTTTAGGGAGATCAAGGATTCAAAGGCAGGGCCGAGAGATTGTTGAGGGATCACGGTATCGGGGGATTGAAGAATTGGGGGTTATGAGGGATCGGGGGATCAAGAGACGGTCGGTCCGAGAGGTCGCAGGGCCCCAGGATTGTACCCTGGTTGTCCCCCGTGTAGCAGTAGGCGTCGTACGTCTCCCAGGGGTTGCGCACTCCGTAGGACCGCACCCCGGGACCCGCGCGCAGGTCCCCGTAGCAGCCAGGCCTCGGCACCACCACCGGGTACCTGGGAAATGCACGCACGCCGAAACCTGTTCAGCTTGAGTCGACCTAGCAGAGGCCCAGCCCAGGTCTGGACACGGGTGGTGGTGGTGGTGGTGGTGACGAGGCGGCACATTGGTGGCGCGTTCACCCAGCTTGTTTGCAAAGGTTCCACGGATCTAACACAGCGGCCGCCCTGGTTAATGCTGCACCGTGCGGAAAAACCGTAATCATGCGACCACGTGCCGTCTGCCTTGCAGTGGACGGTAACAACCCCCCCTGTGACGTCCCCCCCCCTTCTCTTCTTCTTGCCCCAACTCCCAAACTCTCCCTGATACCCTCATCTTCGTTAGGGTTGGCTACACTTCCCTTCCCCCGTCACCCCCCCCCCCCCCCCAACCAGTGGCTACTGACCAGACGCTGTCATCGTTGCTAGAGGGCTACTGACTGGACGCTGCCATCATTGAAGGGGGGCTACTGACCGGACGCTGCCATCGTTAAGCCACCCGGCGTCGCACTGATGGAGGCCGTCGTGCAGAGCGGCCGACAGCTGCAGGGGGCTCGCTAACACCCCCCCTGCTCGCTCACATGCCTCCCGAGCCCCCCGCAAGTTGAGCGCGTAGCGACCCTGGGGGGCCCGGTAATGGAACACCACGCCTGATGGGGGGAGGGGGGGGGGAGAGGGGGAATTGTGTTATCGCACAGTGATGGTGGTGTAGGTGATGTAGGAAGTGGTTGTGTTGATGGTGGTGGCGATGATGGTGGTAGTGCTCGTGATGGTGGTAGTGGTGGTGGTGGTGTTGATGGTGAACGTGATAGTGGTAGTGATGGTATAACAACTACAGGGACATCTCAAGGATTATTCAACATCGCCTTGCCAGGCATGCTGAGGAGAGGCTTGCGGAGCCCCAATGTGGTTTCAGGCCAAGACAGTCCTGCATATGCCATATTTTCTGTCCTTCTGTAATGTGAAGACATATCCGGGTTGCTGTTGGATTACACCTCGTACGATGATTGGCTCTGCCGGTCCTGGCCCATAGCCAATGGGGAGAAGTCTAGGGGCGTAGCCCTGACGTAATGGGAATGTGACATCTGTAAGTAGAGGATTGGATCTGCTGGCTTTATCCACAGCCAATGGGGGGACGAGTCAGGGGCGTGGTCCTGGGAGCGTACCATGGAGTCTAGAAGATTCCATAGAGGCTAACCAGGATTGGTGGAAAGGTACCACGTGACCCAGGTATTAGAAGGGGTGGAGACGAACAACACGTGGTCAGATCTGGAACGAACGGAGGGTGAGGCCACGCTGGAGCGGGGTCCGGGCTGCCACGTGGCCGCGCGTGTCTCTCTCTCTATCCCTCTCACGCTGTCTGTCAGCAGCGTGAAGGAGTAAGATCGGAGTGTTGTGAACGAAAGACAAATAAAGACCGGATTCCAGAAGTCGCTTCCACGACCTTTATTACACTTCTGCTATAGTAGATCTCTGCATCTCTGCTTTATTTACCTGGTCAAGGCCTATGATACCATCAATAGGCCTGGGCTCTGGGTTGTTCTTTATGCATTCAGAGTCCCTGACTCACTGCTCACAATTGTTAAGGACCTTCATGATGGTGGGCAAGCCCGGGTAAAACTACGTGGCTGGGAGTCAGAGCCATTCCCTGTTCACCTTGGGGTGCGACAGGGATGTCCTCTGGCTCCCAAATAATTGTACATATTTTTTGACCACGTAGTTTGTGAAGCCCTTTATGGCTGTACCGGAGGAATCTCCATCTGATACAGATACAATGAGAGGCTGATCGATGCCCAGGTGCAGTCAAGGGATAGCTCACTATCGGTCAACCATGTTATGTATTCTGATGATCTGGTGATTGCTGTTCACTCAGAGGAGGAGTTGGAGGCACTGCTGCTGAACCTGGAGCGTGCCACTAAGAGACCCATCAAAAATAAGCACCTGCCTCAGTATGTTGTGCCATCAAACACTCCACCTACTCAATTCCCCATTGGTGATAGGGCAGTTGTGGAGAGAGTGGAGAGTTTTCCATACCTGGGCAGTGTGCTTGTGACCAGCTCAGGTTTGACAGCAGAGGTCTCACTCCGAATTAGTCGAGCGGCAATATCTTTTCATCGGATGCTTAACACTGCATGGAAGCGACCCGATCTGTCGCTCCACACGAACCTTTGGGTCTTATCGGCCATGGTCATGCGCTCCCTTCCCTTTGCTTGCGAAACGTGGACCCCCTTAATGGAACATCTTCGCTGGTTAGAAACATTTAGGCTGACCTGCCTACGATCCATCCTAGGTTTAATCAGGCTGGATTGTGTGAGGAGCTCACAAATCCTTGAAAGATCTGGGCAAAGTCCCATCGGTGAGCTCCTACGGCAAGCACAGCTGCGTTCGCTGGGTCATCTAGCCCGCATGCCCAGCCACCGCATGCCTAAACAGCTTGTGTTCAGCTGAATAGAGGGGGCTAAACAGGTGTGGTACCGGCTAGAGAAGAGATGGAGTGATGTGGTACAGGAGGACGTGGAGCTGAGTGGACTTGCCGATGACTGGTACCAACGGCGTCAAGATCGGCCTCCAAGCAGGAGGCTCGTGAAGGACGCTACTGGGAAGTTGGAGGCAGTCGCTCTCCAGCAACAATGGAAGGCAGAGGAGCGACGCTCACACCATTGAGCGGAGCGTCGGGCGGCTAAAGCACAGCAAGTTGTCACAGTAGGGGGCACAGGTGGTGCATCAGCCACTCATCTCAGTCAGTCAACCCATGGCACCTGGGTCTGTCCCGTAACCTCCTGCTAGCGGGTGTTCAACACTTCATGTCGCGTTAAAGTGCACTTAGCCTGGCACAAGCACCGTGGTGACATCACCGCCACTTAGTGGCGAATTCCGGTTGTTGTTTTTGTTGATGGTGGAGGTGATGGTGGTAGTGGTGGTGTTGATGGTGGAGGTGATGGTGGAGGTGATGGTGGTGTTGATAGTGGAGGTCATGGTGGTAGTGGTGGTGTTGATGGTGGAGGTGATGGTGGAGGTGATGGTGGTGTTGATAGTGGAGGTCATGGTGGTAGTGGTGGTGTTAATGGTGGAGGTGATGGTGGTAGTGGTGGTGTTGATGGTGGTGTGGATGGTGGCAGTGGTGGTGTTGATGGTGGATATGGTGGTGGTAGTAGTGGTTTTGATAGTGGTGTTGTTGATGGTGGTGTTGACTGTGGTCGTGGTGGTGTTGATGGTGGTGGAGAAGCCGGGCGTGGTGCTGAGCTGGTCTTCATAGCTGCTACATGGCTAACATCACTTGCCCCAACAGTCTGTCACAGGCTATATGGGGGATCTTTGTCTTTGGTGATGCTAATAGTGGAGGTAGTGGTGGCATTGGTGATGATAATGGAGGTGGTGGTGGCGGTGTTCATGGTGGTGGAGGTGGTAGTGGTGTTGACAATGGTGGTGGTGGTTGTGGAGGTCGTGGTGGTGATGTGGCCATGTTATTGATGATGGTTGTGGTGCTGACGCTAATAATAGTGATGACGCTACTGCTGCTGCTGCTGCGTTTGATGCAAGTGGTCATGATGACGATCATGTGGCTTGTGCTGATGATGACGCTGCTACAGGTGATGATGGTCATTGCGCTGGATTGATGATGATGATGCAACTTATGATCCTCATGATGTGGCTGCTGTAACTGATGCTAATGTTGATGCTGTTACTAATGTTGCTAGTGACGATGCTACCGATATTGGTGATGCAACCAATGTTGCCATCAATGATGCTTCTACTGACATATCTGATGATTATGATACTGCTACTGATGATACTGCTGCTACTGATGCTGATGAGACTTCTGCTGATGATGCTGCTGCTACTGCTACTGATGATGATGCTACTGCTGATGCTGATGAGACTTCTGCTGATGATGCTGCTGCTACTGATGCTGATGAGACTTCTGCTGATGATGCTGCTGCTACTGCTACTGATGCTGCTGCTACTGATGATGATGCTACTACTGATGCTGCTGCTACTGCTGCTGCTGCTGATGATGATGCTGCTGCCGATGATGAATCTACGAACGATGACGCTGCCCCCCCCCGCCCCTTCCCCCCTCCCCCACACCCCCTCCCCCACCTTCCACGTATAGCCTCACGGCCCTCTTCAGGTCCTCCAGGCCCATCATGGCCTCGCAGAGGTAGAGCCCTCGGTCCCCGTCCCGGAGGTCCCCCAGAGCCAGGGACCCGTCCCGGGGGTCCGTGGCGAATGCAGGCAGGGAGGCGCGCCCCTCGTAGGCGGGGGCCACCGCCTCGCGACTCCCCGCCGCCGCCGCCACCGCCGCGGGCAGCGGCCCCCCGCCACGCTCGCGGCTCAGCAGGGTCCACTTGACGCGGGGCAGCGGGGGCAGCGGGGGCAGCCTCTCCTCCGCGGAGGGCGGCGGCAGCGGGGGCACGGGGCAGGGCAGCAGTGCGGAGCCCGAGAGGGACGCTCGCACCTCCACCACGGGCAGCCACGCCGCCGACACAGAGCCTGGGAGAGCCGTGTTGGGGATGGGAGACACGGGGGGGATGGGGGTCGGACGAGGTCGGGGGGGGATGGGAGGGGTTGGAGGGGGATGGGGGGTCGGACGGGGTCGGGGGGTTGGGGGGGATGGGGGTGGGGGAGATGGAAGTCGGAGGGGCATGGGGGGGGGGGGGGTCACAGGAATCCACTACCTGACTAACTAATTAATCAGAATCAGTATTGAAATTGTCGGAATCCGGTGAACTATGAAGCTCTTCTTCACAGCAATGAATTGCCACTGTGAAGGTGCCGCCGCAGCTGGCAGAAGCGTCTCCACTGAAGGGAGCTGTGGGGCCCGTGTGGTCTCCCCGTCCACGCCAGTCACACCAGTAGCGGTGCCCACACCCGACGTATCCATCGATGATTTTGGGGCCCAGCATCAACGACAACACAACACCGGTGCAATGCGTCATCTCCGGTAAAGAGGGTGGATGTTGGGGAGCGTTATCGCAGCGGTTAGCGCACTGCGCTACGAACCCCGCGACCCAAGTTGGATTCCCGCTCACGGCCAACACCGGTGACGATTATTTCAAACTGGTCCTGGGTTTCCCCTAGGTCGACTCCGCCTCCAAATGAGTACCTGCTGCGGTGTGTAGTAAACATCGCCACTCGGAGCACAGAGGCGGCCGGGCGAGCTGTTCGCCACCCACCACGTCGTGTCAGAGGTCGCAATCGGGTACCCGATACCCGTACCCTACCCGATACCCGGCTACCCGACCCTGGTGCGGCCGGGTACGGGTAGGCCGTGAGTCACTGGTGAGTAACCGTTTGTCACTCATTTCCCAACGTCTTGTCTCTTCTCAAAATTCAAGTTCCTAGAATCCTTCCACCCGCGCCTGCAACATGGCTTCATCCCAGAGGTCGCAATCAGGTACCCGATACCCGTACCCTACCCGATACCCGGCAACCCGTACCCGGCCGGGTATCGGGTACGGGTACCCGTTTGCGACCCTGGTGCGGCCGGGTACGGGTAAGGAATCAAAACCCGTTTGCGACCTCTGCGTCGAACGGCACTTGCCCCAAATCTGCTCAGGCTACAGGGTGAATCTTTGTCTTGGAGGGGGGGGGGGGAGTCCCCACCCCTCCCCCCAACCCTGTGGATGCGCAACACTGCAGCCCAGGACACGCTCGGACACGCGCTGAGTGGCACCCACGCTGCGCGAGAGAAGCGGTGACGACGACGACGAGGATGAAGATGTTGGCCCAGGTCGCAGCTGCTGCCTCAGCTGTGCGAGGCCCCGCCATGTCTCGCTGAGTCTGGGAAAGAGTCGGGAGGGGCGGGGGGGCATGTTGGATTTATTTCGCACCATACGTAGCCAACCGTGATAATCGTAGGTGCAGTGTTGAGTTTATGGGAGTTTATGGGCAGTGTTGCATCTATGTGTAATATGAGGATATATCCGGCTCACTGACGTATCACAACTCGTCATGGTGATTGGCTCTGCCGTTCCTGGTTTACAGCCAATGGGGGGAAGCCTGGGGGCATGGCCCTGACGTGATGGAAAGGTGACAGCTATAAGGATTGGTTCTGCTGGCTTTGGCCACAGCCAATGGGGAGATGAGTCAGGGGCGTGGTCTCGGGCGCTGACGAGGGAGCCTGGAAGATTCCATGCTGGCTAACGTGGATTGGCGGAAACGTACCACGTGACCCGGGTATTAAATAGGGGTGGAGACGAACGACATGTGGTCAGAACGGGAACGAACAGAGGAAGGGGGCCACGCGGGAGCGGGGCTCCGAGTTGCCACGTGGCAGTGCGTCTTTCTCTGTCTATCTGTCCCTCTCACGCTGCCTATCAGCAGCGTGAAGTAAATGTAACATAAGTTGAATAAAAGACGGATTCCAGAAGTCGTCTCAACGAGCTTTATTACATATGGGTAGTGTTGAGGCTATGGGCAGTGTTGAATCTATGGGTAGTGTTGAGTCTATGGGTAGTGTTGAATCTATGAGCAGTGTTGAATATATGGGAAGTGCTGAATCTCCATAAGAGTTTTTTTTTGGGTTAGATCGCGTAAATCTATAAATGTGTCGTTAAAACCCGCCACCACCCGACACAGCCAACTCGTAAGGGTTGTCACGTAAACGGAACGTGGCCAATTCGTCACTAGTACAGCACTAACCGGTGGAGAGCCAAGCCACAACGTTTACAATCTGACTAGTTGGCTGTGTCGGGTGGTGGCGGGTTTTAACGACACATTTATATATTTATGCGATCTAACCCAAAAAAAGCCTCTATTATGGATGATATTGGTCGAGAAAGCCTATGTGTTGAAGTGTTGAATCTATGGGTAGTGTTAGTTTATGGGCAGTATCTATGTATGTTGAACTTCTTTCGCACGGTACGTAGCCAACCGTGCTAAATTGGAGGCGACGTATCAGGCACGTGGCCTGCAAGCATTAGGGCATTCGTCTGCTGCCAGGAGGGGGGGGGGCGATGTTGCCGCTGCTGCTGCTGCTGCTCCTGCTGCTGCTGCGTGTGATCCCGATCGAATCGGTTCGCGAGTCACGACTCCTGATGATGAGTTACTCCCACAGACAGGGCCCGCGGGGTGGGGGGGAGGGGGGTATCGATCCGCGTGAGGCCCGATGAGATCGTTCATTAGCGGTGACATTTTTGTTTGAAATTTGGCAAAATATTGAACCTCGACAGCGCCTGCTGCGTCACGCAACTTGGGGCCTCGCTCCTGGCGAACGGCGTCACGGGGTCTTTAACGTCCCCGGGTTGTAGCACGGTGGGCAGGGCGGGGGGGCTACAGAAGTAGCAGCAGCAACGGTGCAGACACCACGTGACGTGCACTAATTACCACTAATTGGCTGCTGTCGGGTCGAGCTACCCCGACTGCCCCCCCCCCCACACTCCCTGCCCCCCCCCCCACACTCCCTGCCCCCCACTTCCCCTCGACTTCCCTGCGGGGGCGGGGGGGGGGTCTCTCGACGCTTTCATTCTCTGCCAGGAGCCGCGCCGTTAAGCCGGGGGGTGGGGCACGCAGGGTGGCGAGATCGCACTGTGCAACAACTCGCTTCGTGTGTCCCTGGGTCGTGTTAGCTCCTAACTGCTTGTGCCTCAACAGTGCAGAGAATGGCGATCATTCCCCACAAAATTTGCTTTTGTGACCAGCACAGTGATATTTTGAAATGTACATATTTTCAATGAGAAAACGGGCGAATTCGTGTCTTTTCGTTAACGTAAAGTCATAAAACAACAACATATGAATCAAAATTGACATGTATTTACACTGAAGGAATACAAAAATTACTACATAGTGTTACTAGTGCCGTGACGCCCTCCACCATCGAGGCCGCCGCTGATTACACCTCTACGCGCACGACATCACCATCACCATCATCGCTATCGATCTTATAGTCATCATGACCATCACCATCATCGCTATCGATCTTATAGTCATCATGACCATCACCATCATCACCATCGCTATCGATCTTATAGTCATCATGACCATCATCACCATTGCTATCGATCTTATAGTCATCATCACCATCATCACCATCGCTATCGATCTTATTGTCATTGTGACCATCACCATCATCGCTATCGATCTTATAGTCATCATGACCATCACCATCATCACCATCGCTATCGATCTTATAGTCATCATGACCATCATCCATCATCGCTATCGATCTTATAGTCATCATGACCATCACCATCATCACTATCGATCTTATATTCATCATGACCATCATCACCATCGCTATCGATCTTATAGTCATCACCATCACCATCATCACCATCGCTATCGATCTTATAGTCATCATGACCATCATCACCATCGCTATCGATCTTATCATCATCACCATCACCATCATCACCATCGCTATCGATCTTATCACCATCACCATCATCACCATCGCTATCGATCTTATAGTCATCATGACCATCATCACCATCGCTATCGATCTTATCATCATCACCATCACCATCATCGCTATCGATCTTATAGTCATCATGACCATCATGACCATCACCATCATCACTATCGATCTTATTGTCATCACGATCATCATCATCATCATCGCTATCGATCTTATTGTCATCATGACCATCATCATCCATCATCGCTATTGATCTTATTGTCATCACGACCATCATTATCACCATCATCGCTATCGATCTTAGAGTCATCATGACCATCATCATCCATCATCGCTATCGATCTTATTGTCATTATGACCATCATGACCATCACCATCATCGCTATCGATCTTATCATCATCATCGCTATCGATCTTACTGTCATCACGACCATCATCATCACCATGATATTATCACACCATCATCACGATCATCAATATCGGGCATTTGATGATCCACTGCTGTCACCGTGGTTCGCCCGCACTGCGCTACGAACCCGGTGACCAGAGTTCGATTCCTGCTCACGGCCAACAGCGATGCCGCCCCTAGGTCTACTCAGCCTTAAATGTGCGTGCGGCGTGTATACATCGGCATTGGGGAGACAAAGGCGGCCGGGTGTCGTGATAGCCATCCACCCCCCCGCCCCCCGCGTTCCTTGACTCAATTGGGATCGAGATGGCAGCCCCACGATAACTCGGAAGTCTTGGGGCTCGGCGCGACTTTCCTGAGTAAACTTGCTGACTCGTGAACAGTGGTGGACACTGTAATGATGATGGACACTGTAATGATGATGAACACTGTAATGATGATGAACACTCCGTGTACTCACGGGAAATGCTGACGTGACAAGGGAACGCGTTCGCGGACTCACCACACTCACCATCACACTCACCATCACACTCACCCACTCACCATCACACTCACCACACTCACCATCACACTCACCCACTCACCATCACACTCACCCACTCACCATCACACTCACCCGCTCACCATGACACTCACCATCACACTCACCATCACACTCACCCACTCACCATGACGCTCACCCACTCACCATGACACTCATCCGTTCACTATCACGCTCACTATGACACTCACCCACTCACCATCACACTCACCCACTCACCATCACACTCACCCGCTCACCATGACACTCACCATCACACTCACCACACGCACCATGTCACTCACCCACTCACCATCACACTCACCCGCTCAACATTACACTCACCCACTCACACTCACCCACTCACCATCACACTCACCCACTCACACTCACCATGACGCTCACCCACTCACCATCACACTCACCACACTCACCATGACACTCACCCACTCACCATCATACTCACCCGCTCAACATTACACTCACCCACTCACACTCACCCACTCACCATCACACTCACCCACTCACACTCACCCACTCACCATGACGCTCACCCACTCACCATCACACTCACCCACTCACCATCACACTCACCCACTCACCGTCACACTCACCCACTCACCTCACCATCACACTCACCCACTCACCATTCCACTCACCCACTCACCTCACCATCACACTCACCCGCTCTTCATCACACTCACCCAGTCACCTCACCATCACACTCACCCACTCACCATCAGCCTCATCATTACACTCACCCACTCACAGTCACACTCACCATCACACTTATCTACTCACCATCATACACATTCACTCACTCACCATCACACTCACCATCACACGCACTCACTCACCATCACACTCACCTACTCACCATCACACGCACCCACTCACCATCACACTCATAATCACACTCACATACCCACACTCACCCACAATCACACTCAACCACTCACCATCACACTCACATCACACTCTCCCACAATCACACTCACCATCACACTCACCATCACACTCACATCACACTCTCCCACAATCACACTCACCATCACACTCACCATCACACTCGCCATCACACTCACCACACTCGCCACCACACTCACCCACTCACCATCACACTCACCCACTCACCACCACACTCGCCATCACACTCACCCACTCACCATCACACTCACCCACTCACCACCACACTCACCCACTCACCATCACACTCACCCACTCACCACCACACTCACCCACTCACCATCACACTCTCCCACTCACCACCAGACTCACCCACTCACCATCACACTCACCCACTCACCACCACACTCGCCATCACACTCACCCACTCACCATCACACTCACCCACTCACCACCACACTCACCCACTCACCATCACACTCACCCACTCACCACCAGACTCACCCACTCACCATCACACTCACCCACTCACCACCACACTCGCCATCACACTCACCCACTCACCATCACACGCACCCACTCACCATCACACTCACCCACTCACCATCACACTCACCCACTCACCACCAGACTCACCCACTCACCATCACACTCACCCACTCACCACCACACTCACCACACTCGCCATCACACTCACCCACTCACCATCACACTCACCCACTCACCACCACACTCACCATCACACTCACCCACTCACCACCACACTCACCCACTCACCATCACACTCACCCACTCACCACCAGACTCACCCACTCACCATCACACTCACCCACTCACCACCACACTCGCCATCACACTCACCCACTCACCACCACACTCACCCACTCACCATCACACTCACCCACTCACCACCACACTCACCCACTCACCATCACACTCTCCCACTCACCACCAGACTCACCCACTCACCATCACACTCACCCACTCACCACCACACTCGCCATCACACTCACCCACTCACCATCACACTCACCCACTCACCACCACACTCACCCACTCACCATCACCCTCACCCACTCACCACCACACTCGCCATCACACTCACCCACTCACCATCACACGCACCCACTCACCATCACACTCACCCACTCACCACCACACTCGCCATCACACTCACCCACTCACCATCACACTCACCCACTCACCACCACACTCACCCACTCACCATCACACTCACCCACTCACCATCACACTCACCATACGCACTTTCCACCATACTATTAAATCAACTGACAATTGATATGTACAGTACACTCACCACTATATACGATTACATACAATATACTCACACTCACCATGGCACACGCTCACCGTTACGTACGCTCACCAGGACACGCACACCGTGTCTTCGTGATTTGATAGAGAGAGAGAAATCAATACAAATACAAAGCTCCCCCGTTATAGCCTCACCAGATTGTTGGGGCAAGTGCTGGGAGCGAGCACACGAGGGGGTGGGTGGCCAGCACCACGCCCATCCGCCTTTGTCTCCCCATTGCTTATGTCTTTGTGACGCATCATGTGCCGATTTAAGGCTGAGTCGACCTAGGTGCGGGACTCGAACTTCGTCTCCGGTGCCCACTCCCCGCGACACCCCCACACCCGGCCGGTCTCGTGCTGTTTGTGGCTCAAGTTGTTGACGTTTCGTCTGGAGCAGGCGAGCAAGTTCCGAGCAAAGCACTCTACCCCCCCCCCAACAGGACAAAGATGCCCCGTATAGCCTTAGCAGACTCTTGGGGCAAGTGCTGGTAGCGAGCACACGAGGGGGTGGGGGGCGGGTGGCCAGAACCATTTGAGGCTGAGTCGACCTAGGGGAGGCGCAGGACCGGTTCAGATGATAATCGTCACTGGTATTTGGTGGCCGTGAGCGGGAATCGAATTGGGGTCGCAGGGTTCCTAGCGCAGTGCGCTAACCTCTGCGCCACCGCTCCCCACACACACGCACACACTCGCACAGACACCTTATCTCGCCTATGTTTACACAGTCCCTTACGTGAGTACACACACACACTGACACACACACTGACACACACACTGACACACACACACTGACACACACTCACACGCTCACTTACACACTGACACACTCAAACACTCGCTTACACACTGACACACACTGACACACACTCGCTTACACGCTCACTTACACACTGACACACACACACACACTGACGCACACACCCACACTGACACACACACACTGACACACACACTGACACACACTCGCTTACACACTCACTTACACACTGACACACACACACTGACACACACACTGACACACACACTCGCTTACACGCTCACTTACACACTGACACACACACACTGACACACACACTGACACACACTCACACACTGACACACACACTGACACACACTCACACACTCGCTTACACGCTCACTTACACACTGACACACACACACACACTGACACACACTCACACACTTCCATACTGACACATTCACACTGACACACACACATACTGACACACACTCACACTCTCGCTTACACACTGACCGAACCCACGACCTCCTGCATGCCAGGCGAGGTAGTTAACATCTCCTAGCCACCGTGATGATGATGAGAGAGAGAGAGAGACGCCAACTCCAAATATACAGCAGCAGCAGCAGGCGTCAGGGTCGTGACCGAGCCCACGACCTCCTGTAGACCAGTCGAGGTAGTTAACATCTCCTAGCCACCGTGATGATGATGGGAGAGAGAGAGACACGCCAACTCCAAATATGCATCAGCAGCAGCAGCAGGCGTCAGGGTCGTGACCGAGCCCACGACCTCCTGTAGACCAGTCGAGGTAGTTAACATCTCCAAGCCACCGTGATGATGATGGTGAGAGAGAGAGACACGCAAACTCCAAATATACAGCAGCAGCAGCAGGCGTCAGGGTCGGGACCGAGCCCACGCGCTCACGGAATGGTCGTGAGCACGGCCCTTGAGCACGGTGAGCTGTGCAACGTGGGCAGACGGGACGATGGTTGTGACGCCGATGATGGAAGGAGGGAATTCCAGAGTGGAGCGGTGTGAGGGAATAAGCAGAGAGAGGGGCGAGTTTACCTGCAGTGTGACGGGTGAGTGAGTGGGCTCGTGGGTGATTGAGTAGTAGGTGAGTGTATATGGGGAGCGGTAGCGTGACGGTCCGAACCCGGCCATCCGAGTTCGATTCCTGCTCACGGCCAACACCGCACCTCCGATTACCACCGTTGGCTACGTACGGTGCGAACGAAGTTCAACATACATACCAGTGGCGATTACCTGAACCGGTCCTGGGCCTCCCCTAGGTCGACTCAGCCTCAAATGAGTGCCTGGGGCGGTGTGTAAACATCGCCACTGGTGCTGGCCACCCACCCCCTCGTGTGCCGTGCCGGCCTTCAAGGGTACTCGCTGACAGCACTTGCCCCAACATACTGTCACAGGCTATACGGGGCATCTTTGTCGTTGCCTTACGCTGCTGCCTGCTGCTGCTGCTGCGTTGGCGGTGCAGACGACCAATGCAGCCCGCTGCGTGTCAGCAGCGCTTCGTGTCGCCTCAAAATAAAATGTATAAGAGACGACGTTTCGGGCAACGCTCTTTCATGGGTGCAAATCCCATGAAATATAATATCGTCTGTCTCTCTCTCGTCATCTCACTCGCGTTCATACATTGAAAAGGGTGGGACACAGTTTCAGTTTCATGTATTAGGTAGAGCCCTGTGAGCCATTCGGCTCTTGAATCGGGTGCAACCGCAACAAACAGAAAACATGAACAAGAAACATCTTAAAGTGACACACAATTGTCATGTCTCCTCCTGGCCTCGAATGAGCTCACACCCACGCTGTAATATTGTGGACCTTATATCGTGATATCGTCACATCGCGGCCAAGGACATCCTCTCACCTGGGTCGCTGGGTCGACGATGCCCCGCGTGTGGGTCCCAGAGTCTTGAGGAGTCTTGAGACGTCTTGATATGAATGTCGTCTCGCTTCGGAGTCTCTGCAGAGACCTCCGTTGTGTCTCTCTGTGCCGCTGTCGTCCTGTGTCGTTCGCGAGGGAGACAACTCGGGGTGAGGATTGTGAAGAGGGCGTCACTCTCAAACAAACTCTACCCTCGTTCAGCTTCCTCCATCAACCATCACCGCATCGTCGACGTCGCCATCACCATTGATGCTCCTTCACTCACTCACTCACTCCCCACCAGATCGTGAATTGGAATGAACGGTGCCACGTGACCCCTGTTTTCTGTGCTATTTATCGAGATACTGTATCATCATCATCAGCATCACAAGTTGTTACAACAATTAGCGTTGCTATTAAGAAGGGCGGAGAGGCGCCACCTCAGTGAGTGGAGGAGCGAGGAGCTGGGGGGGGGGTCCCGGGGCTCATTTAAGAGAAGAGCTGAGAGCGGGAGGCGGGGCCAACGAGTCAAGTGGGCGGGGTTAGCGAGTCAATTGGGCGGGGTTAGCGAGTCAAGTGGGCGGGGTTAGCGAGTCAAGTGGGCGGGGTTAGCGAGTCAAGTGGGCGGGGTTAGCGAGTCAAGTGGGCGGGGTTAGCGAGTCAAGTGGGCGGGGTTAGCGAGTCAAGTGGGCGGGGTTAGCGAGTCAAGTGGGCGGGGTTAGCGAGGTTCATAGCGCAGCGTAGCGCTAACCACGACACTACTGCTCCCCCCACACACACTCGCACCCACACTCTCACCCACACACTCACCCACACTCACCTACACAACAACAACCGCCATTCGCCACTAAGTGGCGGTGACGTCACCACGACGCTTGTGCCAGGCTATGTGCACCTTGAGGCCACGTGAAGTGTCGAACGCCCACTGGCAGGTCACGGGGCAGACCCAGGTGCCACGCACGGGTTGACTGACTGAGATGACCGAGATGACTCACACACACACACTCACCCACTCACTCACACTCACCCACTCACACTCACCCACTCACACTCACCCACACTCACCCACTCACACTCACCCACTCACACTCACCCACTCACCCACACACACTCACCCACACACACACCCACACTCATCCACACTCACCCACCCACACTCACCCACACACACACACTCACCCACAAACACTCACCCACACTCACCCACACTCACCCACACACACTCACCCACACTCACACACACTCACACACTCACCCACTCACGCACTCACCCACACACTCACCCACACTCACACACACTCGCACCCACTCACCCACCCACACTCACCCACACACTCACCCACACTCACCCACCCACACTCACCCACACACACACACTCACCCACAAACACTCACCCACACTCACCCACACACACTCACCCACACTCACACACACTCACACACACTCACCCACTCACGCACTCACCCACTCACGCACTCACCCACACACTCACCCACACTCACACACACTCGCACCCACTCACCCACCCACACTCACCCACACACTCACCTACACTCACCCACACTATCCCACACACACCCACACACCCTCACCCACACACACCCACCCACCCTCACCCACACACAACAAAGACAGATCCCCCCCTCCCAGCTCTGACGCGTGCAGCCACTCATTACTGCAATTAGCGGAGCTCATTACGGGAATAAGCGAGCAGAAGTGTGACGGTGGTGGTGGCGGTGGTGGCGGTGGTGGTGGTGGCGGTGGTGGTGGCGGTGGTGGCGGTGGTGGTGGAGATCTGCCACACTCGCCGGGAGTTGACTGGCGGTGTGGTAGCGACCGTGTGATGATTGGCACCGAGATGAAGAGTTGTATGGCATATGGTGATGATGGCAATCATCGCCATCGTTAGGAGGCGTTCTCAGTCCACGAAGGTAGTCGAGGCGAGGTGCACTTCGGAGATGGAGCGATGAAATCGGCTCCCCCGTGGACACCTGCTGGGTAGATTGTGGCATCGCGGAATCGTGAGCGGTGGTGGTGGTGGTGGCTTGAAGAGGCCTTCGTCTAGCAGTGGATCGAGCAGAATGCTGCTGCTGCTGATGATGATGATGATGATGCTGCTGCTGATGATGATGCTGCTGCTGATGATGATGATGACGGACGAGGTGTTTTGCGTCCGCAGCAGCGGCTCCCAACCCGTAGGGTCGAAAGTGTTTCGGGCGGAGCAGGCTGCGGCGTGGATACCGTGCGGGACAAATGTTTTAGAGAAGCGTGCGCGAGGAAATGTCAGCGCCACGTTGCGGTGACAACACAAATCGATAAACACAAAGTGAAAACTTCACAGCCTGACTCACACGCACTCACACACAACGTGAAACACTGAACCTTACTGTCACATACCGCAAACGAACCCCCACCACGTTAATAGATCGCATGGCGGAGCGTTGTCAGAGAGCAGGTCTGGGTTTTGGGCAGGGTGGCGTCGTGGTGACACTTGCGTCTCAGAGCAAGAAGCGCCCGGGTTCGATCCCCGACGGTATGGAGTTTGCATGTTCTCTCAACGTGTTCTGCAGTGTGAGTGTTGTGTGAGAATGAGTGGAGTGTGTATGTTCTCCCCCTGTTCTGTAAACTGTGTGTGAGTGAGAGAGGGTGTGATTAAGTGAGTATGAGTGAGTGTGAGAGGGAGTAGAGTTTATCTCTTCTCTTTCTCCGTTCTGGAGTGTGAGTGTGTGTGAGGTGGAGCATCAGCCAGTAACAACGACAGACTGTAACAACTACAGGGGCATCTTACTTCTCAGTGTGCCGGGAAATGTCCTGGTAAGGATTATTTAACATCGCCTTGCCAGGCACGCTGAGGAGAGGCTTGCTGAGCCCCAATGCGGTTTCAGGAAAGGGCGGTCCTGCACAGATGCCATATTTTCTGTCCGTCTGCTGCAGCAGAGGTGTAGGGAATTCCAACAAGACTTACATCTCTGCTTTATTGATCTGGTCAAGGTCTTTGATACCATCAGTAGGCCTAGGTTCTGGGTTATTATTTGCGCTTTCGGAGTCCCTGACCCACTGCTCACGATCATTAAGGATCTTCATGATGGTGAGCGGGTCCGGGTAAAACTACGTGGCCCGGAGTCGGAGCCATTCCCTGTTCACCTTGGGGTGCGACGGGGATGTCCTCTGGCTCCCACATGGTTTAACACTTGACTAGAGCCCGTCCAAGGACGGGTGTATTGCAGTAAATCTGAAAGATTCGAGCAAAAAGCAGACTGCGACATCATATTCATTGAATCCATTCGTTTGCAATTTGTAAGGCCGCGGTGACACAGACTTTTTAATTTAAAGGTTATAATCCCTTGTTCATCACGACGTCCTTTTAACTTCGATGTCTCAACAGCGTTGCGGAGATCGCGTGACGTGAGGGTTCTGCCTTTGTAGTGAGGGCTGTGAGTTGACGCGGAGAAGGGGGGAGTAGGCATCTCCGCCTCCCCCATGTGGAGTTACGTCACCTGCTCATGATTATTAATGAGGGGGGTCCATTTGGAGGACGTCACCTGCTCATGATTATTAATGAGGGGGGGTCCATTTGGAGGACGTCACCTGCTCATGATTATTAATGAGCGGGGCTGCTCGACGTGGAGTGACGTCACGCGCGTAACGCACGGACATTATTTTAGTAATCTATTTCGACCACATAGTTCGTGAAGCCTTCAATAGCTGTACCGGAGGAATTTCCATCTGGTACAGATACAGTGGGAGGCTGCTCGATGCCCAGGGGCGGTCAAGGGATGGCTCTCTATTACTCAACCATGTGATGTATCCCGATCTGGTAATTGCTGCTCATTCAGAGGAGGAGTTGGAGGCACTGCTGCTGAACCTGAAGCATGCCACTAAGAGGTGGGGCCTTACCATCAGCCCCACCAAAACTAAGCACCTGCCTGGTTATTTTGTACCATCGGACACTCCACCCCCACAACTCCCAATTGGTGATAGGGCAGTTGTGGAGAGAGTGGAGAATTTCCCACACCTGGTTAGTGTGCTTATGACCGGCTCTGGTTTGACAGCAGAGGTCTCACTCTGAATCAGTCGAGCTGCAATATCTTTTCATCGGTTGCGTTACGCTGTGTGGAAGATACCTGGTTTGTCGCTCCGCACGAAGCTTCAGGTCTTCTCGGCCACAGTCATTCCCTTTCTTCTCTACGCTTATGAAACGTCGACCCCCCAATGGAACATCTTCGCCGGCTAGAAACATTTAGGCTGGTCTGCCTTCGATCCATCCTGGGTTTAACCAGGCTGGATTGTGTGAGGAGCTCACAAATCCTTGAAAGATCTGGACAAAGTTCCATCGGTGAGCTCCTCCGACAGGCAAGGCTGCGTTGGATGGGTCATGTAGCCCGCATACCCAGCCACCGCATGCCTAAACAGCTTTTGTTCGGCCGGATTGAGGTGGCTAAACGGGCGTGGTACGGGTTAGAGAAGAGACGGAGTGATTTGGTGCAAGAGGATGTGTAGCTGAGTGGACTTGCCGATAACTGGTACCAGCGGTGTCAAGATCGGCCTCTGTGGAGGAGGCTCGTGAAGGACGCTACTGGGCAGTTGGAGGCAGTCGCCCTCCAAAAACAACGGAGGGTGGAGGAGCAATGCTCACAACAACGAGCGAGAGCGACGGGTGGCTAAAGCACAGCAAGTTGGCACAGTAGGAGGCACAGATGGTGCATTAGCCAGTCATCTCAGTCATCTCAGTCGACCCGTGACATCCCGCCAGTGGGCGTTCGACACTTCACGTGGCCTCCAGTGCACATAGCCTGGCACAAGCACCGTGGTGACGTCACCGCCACTCAGTGGCGAATGGCACTTGTTGTGAGTAGAGTCTGTCTGTTCTCTCCCCCCGTTCTGCAAGGATATCCTCCGGGTTCTCCGGTTTCCTCCCCATCGCTAAAAACAAATCTGTAACCGGCATTGGTGACAAATCCCAATGCTGAACTCTGACCCGAAAATCACTCACTCGGGATCACACACGGCAAGGCAACATCGACCCCCCTACTGCGAACATGTGGCAGGACCCTCCCGAAAATAAGTCTTGAGACTCCGGGGAGGCTTTCCTGGGTAGCAGCAGCGCAATCTCGCCTCTCGAGCTGAGAGGGCTGACCATGCGTGACAGCGCAGCATGGCTTGAGCACAAGAATGGCGAGGCAGGGCTGGGCAAGGAGCCATTGCGCTGACGAGACGGCCAGACAGGAACCGACCGCACCCAGTCTCTGGCTAAATCGGAACATGAGCCTCATCATCACCACCACCATCACCGTCAACTGCAGCAGCAGGGACGACGTAGTAATAGTCATCATAATCATCATCAGGCGGAGCCTCCATTGGCATCAGCAGAGAGTCGGCGTGGTGCAGCTGGGTTCATGAGTAACTCTCTCCACGCGACACGGGGCGGTGGCGAGCAGGGAGACACCGCCCACTCCCCCCTCTCTCTTTATCTCTCTCTCTCTCTTTATCTCTCTCCTTTTCTCCTCCTCCTGCACCCACCACGCTGCCTCCCTCCCTATCCGCGAGCCCCTAATTGCACCAATTAAACCTTGACGGGTCGCCGCCACCCGCCTCCCGCAACGCGCTCTGCGCTTCATCAAGCGCGGCCTGATTTAGAGTTTGGGACGCACCGCGCCACCCTGCACCCCCCCAACCCCCCTCCCTACAAACCAAGAGACCCCCCGCAGACAGGGGTCCTGATCGATGGTTGGGCCACACAGGGGGCCCACGGGGTGGCCCAGAGGATCATAGACAGGGGTGTGGGGGTGGAGGAGACACGGGTCCTGAAGAGAAATTCCCCGCCGCGTGAATTATCATCCCATCAACATCATCCGTGCTCTGTCCACTGCTGCACGAAGGCCTCTCCACGCTGCCGCGGTCTCTGATGGTCCGGAAATAGCAGTTAGAAGTTATGTATTTCTCAAATGAGCATTTGTTGGTGATAATGTCAGCTTTCTATAGCGTGGGGACGAGTCTATCCGTATAACAACAAAAGCGACAATATCCCAGTGGAATAATCCATCCCTCCATCTCCGCGGTGCACGTCCCCCCGGGCGCGTTCCCTCCCTTGGCTCCCACCGCTCGTCGTCGACCACGGGCCGAGTCATCCCTCCGAGTCGAGCTGCGTCCCGACCACGGCTACTTGACCCAGGCGCGACCCACTCTGCTGACGAGACATCGAAACCAGTCCGCAGTTTGATCGTTGGAATGAATGCCACTGAAACAAAAACAAACGATTGTGTTAACTGTTTTTTTTATTTTCTGATTTGAAGCCGAGAGGCGGACGAGGAGAAGCTGGCAGTGATGACCCAGAGCGCCACGTGGCCTCCACCATCCACACACTCCTACCGCCATCACCGCAAACCCCCATCCCCACGACACCCGCCAACCCCCATCACCACAAGACCCATCGACCGAAAACGATTTCATTATTTTACCAGCTCAACGAAGTGGCTTTTTACGTGGAAATTGATAGCAGCCAAATACTCGAATAGCATGTTTATAATTGCGGAGGGAAAACCCAGAGGGCCCGGAGAAAAATCCACGCGACCACGGGGATAGAGACACGCAAACTCCAAATATACAGCAGCAGCAGCAGGCGTCAGGGTCGGGATCGAACCCACGACCTCCTGCGTACCGGGCGAGGTAGTGAACATCTCCTAGCCACCGTGATGATGATGAGAGAGACACGCAAACTCCAAATATACAGCAGCAGCAGGCGTCAGGGTCGGGATCGAACCCACGACCTCCTGCGTACCGGGCGAGATAGTGAACATCTCCTAGCCACCGTGTTAATGATGAGAGAGAGACACGCAAACTCCAAATATACAGCAGCAGCAGGCGTCAGGGTCGGGATCGAACCCACGACCTCCTGCGTACCGGGCGAGATAGTGAACATCTCCTAGCCACCGTGTTGATGATGAGAGAGAGACACGCAAACTCCAAATATACAGCAGCAGCAGCAGGCGTCAGGGTCGGGATCGAACCCACGACCTCCTGCGTACCGGGCGAGGTAGTGAACATCTCCTAGCCACCGCGCTACCCTAAGAATGATGCACGCCCGATGGGCTGTGTAGGAAGAGATGCTTTCACCGTTAATGGGTAGAGATGGAAATGTGCGTACGTGTGTGTTGAACTTCTTTTGCACCGTACGTAGCCAACCGTGCTGATTGGAGGTGCAATGTTGAGTCTATGGGTAATGTTATTCTATGGGCTGTATGTATGTTGAACTTTTTTCGCGTCGTACGTACCCAACTGCTTTAATCGGAGGTGCGGGAGAAGAACAAATAAAAACAAATCTGTTTTAAAGAAACTAAATTTACAATCTAGAGGATTTAAAAGTACATAGCTCCAATGGCTTCCTAATATCGGTAAGGAAGAGCGTTCCAGACGGCCGCAGAAGCACATCCGAAAGCGCCACGCGGTGCGCTGACCACCGTTTTTGTTCGACGGCCAGCGACAAGCCGCTGCTGCTGCGAGGATGTGACAAGCACTTTGCGTGTGTAACGAGTAGCACGGGAGAGGGACATCGTCCGCTGATCTCGTCTGTCACTTCGATGTGACGATGTCTCTGGCTCGCGTGCGTCCTCCAAACCACCCACGTTCCTCGTTATGTCTCTCGGTGTAATTCCCGGCACGCATCTCACCACGATTCTGTCGTTATTATCATGATCATTTATCCACTGCTGGATGAAGTTCAATATGATGATTTATCGTAACATCTGCACGTGCTCTAATCCGTGTGGTCCTCTCCGCCACGCGGTGTAACCCCAAGTGTGCGTATCTCCACGTGTCACTGCGCCCTCACACGCAGATCGTGATCCGTTCACTGGCTCCTCTTTGTCCCCATCACCCCGCTAGTCCGAGTAAAGGACGCGCTCGGTCGGAGTCTGCAGGCGAGTTGACCCAAGCTCCAGTCTGGCTCGGGAGGCCCTACCAGTGAGGCAGGGCCACGTGCTCGTTTTAGGGGCAGGTGTGGGGGGAGGGGGGTGTGGGGGGAGGGGGTGTGTGGGGGGAGGGGGTGTGTGGGGGGAGGGGTGGTGTGGGGGGAGGGGGGTGTGTGGGGGGAGGGGGTGTGTGGGGGGAGGGGGGTGTGTGGGGGGAGGCGGGTATGTGGGGGAGGGGGGTGTGTGGGGGGAGGGGGGTGTGTGGGGGGAGGGGGGTGTGTGGGGGGAGGGGGGTGTGTGGGGGGAGGGGGTGTGTGGGGGGAGGGAGGTGTGTGGGGGGATGGGGGTTTGTGGGGGAGGGGGGTGTGTGGGGGGAGGGGGGTATGTGGGGGGAGGGGTGTTTGTGTGTGGGGGGGGTAGTTTGGGGAAGGGGGTAGTGGGAAGGGTGTGGGAGGTAGTGGGGGGGGAGGTGTAGTGGGGAGAGTGAGGGGGGTAGTGGGGGGGATGGGGTAGTGGGGAGGGTGTGGGGGGAAGATGGGGTATTGGGGAGGGTGTGGGGGGTAGTGGGGGGGATGGGGTAGTGGGGAGGGTGTGGGGGGTAGTGGGGGGGGGGAGATGGGGTAGTGGGGAGGGTGTGGGGGGATAGTGGGGGGGGGAGATGGGGTAGTGGGGAGGGTGTGGGGGATAGTGGGGGGGGGGGAGATGGGGTAGTGGGAAGGGTGTGGGAGGTAGTGGGGGGGAGGTGTAGTGGGGAGAGTGAGGGGGGTAGTGGGGGGGATGGGGTAGTGGGGAGGGTGTGGGGGGAAGATGGGGTATTGGGGAGGGTGTGGGGGGTAGTGGGGGGGATGGGGTAGTGGGGAGGGTGTGGGGGGTAGTGGGGGGGGGAGATGGGGTAGTGGGGAGGGTGTGGGGGGATAGTGGGGGGGGGGGGAGATGGGGTAGTGGGGAGGGTGTGGGGGATAGTGGGGGGGGGAGATGGGGTAGTGGGAAGGGTGTGGGAGGTAGTGGGGGGGAGGTGTAGTGGGGAGAGTGAGGGGGGTAGTGGGGGGGGGTAGTGGGGAGGGTGTGGGGGGAAGATGGGGTATTGGGGAGGGTGTGGGGGGTAGTGGGGGGGGGAGATGGGGTCTTGGGGAGGGTGTGGGGGGTAGTGGGGGGGGGGGAGATGGGGTAGTGGGGAGGGTGCGGGGGATAGTGGGGGGGGGGGAGATGGGGTAGTGGGGAGGGTGTGGGGGATAGTGGGGGGGGAGATGGGGTAGTGGGGAGGGTGTGGGGGGGGGAGATGGGGTCGTGGGGAGGGTCTGGGGGGTAGTGGGGGGGGAGATGGGGTAGTGGGGAGGGTGTGGGGGATAGTGGGGGGGGGGGAGATGGGGTCGTGGGGAGGGTGTGGGGGATAGTGGGGGGGGAGATAGGGTAGTGGGGAGGGTGTGGGGGATAGTGGGGGGGGGGAGATGGGGTCTTGGGGAGGGTGTGGGGGGTAGTGGGGGGGGGAGATGGGGTAGTGGGAAGGGTGTGGGAGGTAGTGGGGGGGAGGTGTAGTGGGGAGAGTAAGGGGGGTAGTGGGGGGGGGGATGGGGTAGTGGGGAGGGTGTGGGGGGAAGATGGGGTATTGGGGAGGGTGTGGGGGGTAGTGGCGGGGGGAGATGGGGTAGTGGGGAGGGTGTGGGGGATAGTGGGGGGGGGAGATGGGGTCTTGGGAAGGGTGGGGAGGGGGAGATGGGGTAGTGGGGAGGGTGTGGGGGATAGTGGGGGGGGGAGATGGGGTAGTGGGGAGGGTGTGGGGGATAGTGGGGGGGGGGAGATGGGGTAGTGGGGAGGGTGTGGGGGATAGTGGGGGGGGGGGAGATGGGGTAGTGGGGAGGGTGTGGGGGGTAGTGGGGGGGGGGAGATGGGGTAGTGGGGAGGGTGTGGGGGGTAGTGGGGGGGGGGAGATGGGGTAGTGGGGTGTGGAGGAAAGTGGGGGGAAGGTGGTGTGGGGGGAGGTTGTTAGGGGTTGGGGTAGTGGGGGGTAGTTAGGGGTAGTGGGGGTAGTGAGGAAGGTGTGGGGGGTAGTGAGGGGTAGTGGGGGGTAGTGAGGAGGGTGTGGGGGGTAGTGGGAGCGACTGCTGCAGGCTGTTGGATGCACAACAGCCTCCCCCACGCCATCTTGATCGTGGGCAATGTTTGGCCATACTTCACCACATTGGTCAATGCAGGTTGGTGAACAGGAAGGGGTGGGGGTGACGCACAGGACTGGTTCGCCACTGATGCCCGCGGTGGCCCAGAATCGCACACGGGGGTCGCTGGGTTAATGGCGCAGTGCGCTAACCACTGCGCCACCGATCCGCCAACGATGAGTCCACTGCTGGACGAAGGCCTTCCCCAATCCGCGATCATCTCTCACGAGCCCGCGACGAGATGGAGCCCACGATGAACCCAATTGGCTGGGGACATTGAGGGAGGGCGGCTGAGATAAGGACCACGTGACCGCACAGGGTCAGCAGGGGTCTCCAGGGAGACACGCCGCTTATCACCCCTCTGGGGGGGCTCTCAGGAGCAATGGGGGGGGGGGGTAATCCCCTTATCCGCATTGCGCCGTTATCTCACGGCGGCGTCCGATGGGGGAACTCGTCGTCTCGGGGGCCCTGGCGGACCCCACTGTCGAGGGCGGTGCATGTTGGGAGATTGGTGAAGGGATGAGGGGGGAGTGTAAAATGTTGGGACAAATGCTGTGAGCGAGCAGATATCGAGGGGGCCGCTGTGGCCAGAAACACGTCGACCGCCTTTATCTCCCCAGTGGTCGTGTTTACGCACAGCACCAGGTTTTCCTTTAAGGCTGAGTCGACCTCAGGGAGGCCCAGGACTCGTTCAGAAAATAGTGGTATGACTTCGGAGACACGGACTGTAGAGGGCTTCTTTATTTATAATACGATCTCTTCACAGCGTCGACTCGATGACACAGAGACGACTTGAGGACCTCAGTGAGGGCACGCCCCCCTCAGTGTGTGAATCTGGCTCTGACACGAGCCAGTGCCTCCCCAGCCATTGACCTCAGCGCACGTCACTGGTGCAGAGTGGTAGTGGAGTAGTGATCACGCTGTGATATGAACCCAGCGACCCGAGTTCGATTCCCGCTCACGGCCAACACCAGAGCCGAGTATTTGAATCGGTCCTGGGCCTCTCCTAGGTCGACTCAGCCTCAAATAATTACCTGGTGCGCTGTGTAAAATCATCGCCACGGGGGAGACAAAGGCGGCCGGGCGTGTTGTTGGCGTTATGGGCCGCGCCGGCCTTCGAAGGTGCTACTCGCACACAGCACTCGCCCCGACAGTTGTCTCAAGGCTATGCGGGTGATCTTTGTCTTTGTTGTTCTTAATTGTGTCTCGGCTGTGCTGTGCGTACACACACGGCCCGTGACCGATTGCATTTGGCTCGAGATGGCAAACTAGAAGCGGGATTTCTGCGAGAACACGAAATTGGTCCTCCAAAAGAAGGACATTGATTGTTTCCCCAAACCGCGTCATGCTTTTGCAAACGTTTCACCAAAAATAAACTAGCCCCCGTCAGAGTATTCATACCCTCTCCTCCAGTCACGGGGTTTTTGACGGCAGCGGTGCCCAAACTTTTTGGCACCAGGGACCGGTTTCGTGGAAGACAATTTTTTTTTCACGGACCGGGCGGTGGGTGGGTCATCATTGGGTCTTTCCCCCTTGCCAAAGAAGCTCTCCAGCGACATTTGTTTTGTACTCATTGTGGCTACTCGGGGTTAGAGCTTGTGGGCTCACCAACACCCTGGCTGAGACAAGCGCGCAGTGCGGGAGAGAGGCACGGACAGAAGTGTTCAATAACACAACAATGGGGGGGGGGTGGGGGGGCACGCGCGGACTCACCGCTCTCACCTGCTGCTGCTGCTGCTGGGCCACCCGGGGGTTGGGGACCCCCGTTTAGAGGCGTCATTTTGAGTGCCAGCCCAGCCTTGGTTTGGTTCCCTATTGGGGTGGAGTGCCCCTCGCTCATACATGACTCTGCGCGACTTGAGAGGTGGGGGGGGTAAAAGCGCAGATGCTGGAAGGGCCTCGACTAAAGCGAGCTCAACGGGTGGGCAGTGGTGCACAACAACACAACATCACCACCACCATGTCAACAGCAACATCACCACCACCATGTCAACAACAACATCACCACCACCATGTCAACAGCAACATCACCACCACCATGTCAACAGCAACATCACCACCACCATGTCAACAACAACATCACCACCACCATGTCAACAGCAACATCACCACCACCATGTCAACAGCAACATCACCACCACCATGTCAACAGCAACATCACCACCACCATGTCAACAGCAACATCACCACCACCATGTCAACAGCAACATCACCACCACCATGTCAACAGCAACATCACCACCACCATGTCAACAGCAACATCACCACCACCATGTCAACAGCAACATCACCACCATGTCAACAACAACATCACCACCACCATGTCAACAACAACATCACCACCACCATGTCAACAACAACATCACCACCATGTCAACAACAACATCACCACCACCATGTCAACAACATCACCACCACCATGTCAACAGCAACATCACCACCACCATGTCAACAGCAACATCACCACCATGTCAACAACAACATCACCACCATGTCAACAACAACATCACCACCACCATGTCAACAACAACATCACCACCATGTCAACAACAACATCACCACCATGTCAACAACAACATCACCACCACCATGTCAACAGCAACATCACCACCACCATGTCAACAACAACATCACCACCATGTCAACAGCAACATCACCACCACCATGTCAACAGCAACATCACCACCATGTCAACAACAACATCACCACCACCATATCAACAACATCACCACCACCATGTCAACAGCAACATCACCACCACCATGTCAACAGCAACATCACCACCATGTCAACAACAACATCACCACCATGTCAACAGCAACATCACCACCATGTCAACAACAACATCACCACCATGTCAACAACAACATCACCACCATGTCAACAACAACATCACCACCACCATGTCAACAGCAACATCACCACCACCATGTCAACAACAACATCACCACCATGTCAACAGCAACATCACCACCACCATGTCAACAGCAACATCACCACCACCATGTCAACAACAACATCACCACCATGTCAACAACAACATCACCACCACCATGTCAACAGCAACATCACCACCACCATGTCAACAGCAACATCACCACCATGTCAACAACAACATCACCACCACCATGTCAACAACATCACCACCACCATGTCAACAGCAACATCACCACCACCATGTCAACAGCAACATCACCACCATGTCAACAACAACATCACCACCATGTCAACAACAACATCACCACCACCATGTCAACAACAACATCACCACCATGTCAACAACAACATCACCACCATGTCAACAACAACATCACCACCACCATGTCAACAGCAACATCACCACCACCATGTCAACAACAACATCACCACCATGTCAACAGCAACATCACCACCACCATGTCAACAGCAACATCACCACCATGTCAACAACAACATCACCACCACCATGTCAACAACATCACCACCACCATGTCAACAGCAACATCACCACCACCATGTCAACAGCAACATCACCACCATGTCAACAACAACATCACCACCATGTCAACAGCAACATCACCACCATGTCAACAACAACATCACCACCATGTCAACAACATCACCACCACCATGTCAACAGCAACATCACCACCACCATGTCAACAACAACATCACCACCATGTCAACAGCAACATCACCACCACCATGTCAACAACAACATCACCACCGTGTCAACAACAACATCACCACCACCATGTCAACAACAACATCACCACCATGTCAACAACAACATCACCACCACCATGTCAACAACAACATCACCACCACCGTGTCAACAACAACATCACCACCACCGTGTCAACAACAACATCACCACCATGTCAACATCACCACCACCATGTCAACAACAACATCACCACCACCGTGTCAACAGCAACATCACCACCACCATGTCAACAACATCACCACCACCATGTCAACAGCAACATCACCACCATGTCAACAACAACATCACCACCATGTCAACAACAACATCACCACCATGTCAACAACAACATCACCACCACCATGTCAACAACATCACCACCATGTCAACAGCAACATCACCACCATGTCAACAACAACATCACCACCATATCAACAACAACATCACCACCACCATGTCAACAACATCACCACCATGTCAACTACAACATCACCACCACCATGTCAACAACAACATCACCACCGTGTCAACAGCAACATCACCACCACCGTGTCAACAACAACATCACCACCACCATGTCAACAGCAACATCACCACCACCATGTCAACAACAACATCACCACCACCGTGTCAACAGCAGCATCACCACCATGTCAACAACAACATCACCACCATGTCAACAACAACATCACCACCACCATGTCAACAACACCACCACCATGTCAACTACAACATCATCACCACCATGTCAACAACAACATCACCACCACCATGTCAACTACATCACCACCGTGTCGCCTTCATAGGCAGCGTATATATCAAATAGACGTTGAGTGTGATGCCCCTTCACTTGCCCCTTCTTCATGGCCCATGCTATTGCCCGAAAAGTCGCCAACTATATTGTTGCTATATACGGAGTAACTATATTGTTGTCAAGGCCACGGTGTTACTCACGCGGAACGCGTCGGGCTTGTTCTTGTTCCAGGCGAGCGCGACGCATCCCATGCGTGTGCCGGTTGTACCACGCACTGCGTGTTGTTCAGCACAGTGTCCGACGTTTTTTTCCCCACCGTGATGGCTGGACGACTCTTCAGGAATTTGAATTCGACACGAGAATTTGCGCTCAGTTCCTTAAGAAGCTCCCAGCATCTTCTTGGTTCTTTCCGTAAAGTCACGTAGAATGGAAATAATGAAGTTATTTTATTATGTTTAATTTTATTATTTTATTATTTCCATTCTACGTGACTTTACCGAAAGAACCAAGAAGATGAATCCCTGCAGTCACGAAAGCTTTAAATCGAAAAAATCTCCCAGCACTTGGGAGCGAAACGTCGGAGCATCGTCGCATATTCACGGAACGTACATAGCGCCTTAAGCAAGGCGCTTTACACACAAGTAGCAACGGCACGCCGTGTGACCGTATCGGTAGTGATGAGGTGAATTACATAGATGGGAGGAAGCGATGGGGGCGAATCTGTGATGCGTGAATTCGGTGAAAGCGAAATAGATGACAGTAAATGATGACGAATGGATCGAATGAATGGGGTTACCGAGTGATCGTCGCGAGCGATAGCCACGGGGGAAGATGGAACAGGAACGGTGGTGGTTGTGAGGAGGAGACTAAGGGGGTCGTGGGGTGAGCTCGGGAACAATTCGTCTGAGCTCTGAGTGAGGAGTGGAAACTTCGTGAGCGCAGGTGACTGCTGCATGTGGAGGGGGGGGGAGTTTGTTCTCGTGAAGGGTGCGAGCGAGAAGAGAGCGAGCGAGTCCGCGTGGATTGAGCACCAGGAGGAGGAACAGAGAGACAGTGAAGACGGAGAAGGTGAAGGGTGGAACGGCGACCGAGAAAGATCCAAGAGGGGCAGAGGAGCACGCGAGATGGATGCACAGCAGCACAGCAGCGAGCAGCAGCGGCATAGGCCACGCACCCCGTTGCTGTAACATCACCCCCAAATCACGCACTCGGGATTAAATACAAAGATCCCCCGTATAGCCTTACCAGACTGTCGGGGCAAGTGCTGTTAGTCAAGTCAGCTTAATTGATGCATACATGAGGTACATGGCAGTGAGATTATTTGCTCCCGTGTCGCTCCCCTCTCAGCTTGCGCAAATTAACAACAATGTCAACAGCAGCAACAATATTTTAAGTATATAAAAATGTATTGAAAACTAAGTATAATCGATGTGCAGATGATAAAAGTGACATGTGCATAGCAGAAATAGGGTCCCCTGCAGGTGAGCTTTATAAATGATCCAGTTATGCAAAATGTTCTTGTTTGGTTAATGTCTCGTGTAGTCGGTGGGGGGAGAGGGGGTGTGAATGGGGGTAGTGGGGAGCAAAATCAGGGTTGGTGGGGCTTGGGCAGATATTGCGCGAGGCTCTGCTCAGTTGAGCATCCGGATGGCCTGGGGATAAAAGCTGTCCCTGAGGCGGTTGGTGGTAGCCGCAATCCTGGGCTTCCTCTTGGATTATTCATATTCTTAGGTTTTTTCGGTTAAGTCACGTAAGTAAAACATCAAAAAAAAAGTATTTTTTTTTAATTTTTTTTACTTATTTTTTTATTTTGATGTTTTACTTACGTGACTTAACCGAAAAAACCTAAGAATATTAATCTTTGCAGTCACGGAAGCTTCAAATCTAGAATTCCTCTTGGATTGTTTTCTGATGAAAAGGCCATGGCCCGGGTGGCTGGAATCGGCGATGATCTTTTGGGCCTTCGCGATGCACCTCTTGGTGTATCGGTCTCTCAGGGTGAGCAGCACGCCACCTGTGATCCGATGGGCGGACCACATCACCCTCTAAAGCCTCTGCCGGTCCCGTTCGGTGCAGTTACCGTACCAGGTGGTGATGCAGCCAGTCAAGATACTCTCAATGGTGCACCTGTAAAAGTTCCTGAGAACAGGTGCGGATATCCCAAATGTTCTCAGCCTTCTGAGGTTATAAAGGGGCTGCTGGGACTTCTTCACCAGTGTATCCACATGCCGTGACCATTTCAGGTCCTCTGAGATGTGAACTCCGAGGAACCTGAAGCTGTTGACCCGCTCCACTTGAGTCCCCTTTGATGGTTAGTGGCACGTCCTTACACCTCTTCCTGAAGTCCAGATTCAGCTCCTTGGTCTTGCCAACATTGAGCTCAAGGTTGTTCCCTTGACACCACGTCGAGAGTGCCGTCACCTCATCCACGTAAGCCGTGGTGTCGTTGTTGGTGATCGGGCTCAGCACTGTCGTGTCGTCGGCGAACTTGATGATGGTGTTGGAGCTGTACCTGGCTGTACAGTCGATAGTGTAGATGGAGTACAGGAGGGGGCTAAGCACACATCCTTGGGGGGCACCTATGTTGACGGTGAGGTAATATGAGATGTTATTGCCAATCTTTACCGCCTGAGGTCTTCCCGTTGGAAAGTCCAGCACCCAACTGCAGAGGGTGGCGTTCACACCCAAGGCCTCCAGTTTGGAGATTAGGATGGAGGGCACTGGTATTATATGCTGAGCTGTCATCGATAAACAGCATTCTCACATAGTTACCCTCCTTCACCTCCACGTGGGACAGTGCCTTATGCAATGTAATAGCAACAGCGTCGTCCGTGGGCCTGTTAGTGCGATACGCACACTGCAGGGGGTCCAGTGTATCTGGTAGGATGGAGCTGATGTGTTTCTTGAGTGCCCTCTCGAGGACACGTCCCGGTATCCCGTCTGGGCCGGCTGCCTTGTGTGTGTCAACCTGCCGTAGGATCTGTGCGACCTCGCCTCTTGAGCCTAAGGACGCCTGCAGGAGAGCTGTGGTTGGTGCGATGGGGGGTAGACGGAGGTGGGGGACGTGGGGGTAGACTGAGGTGGGGGACGTAGGGGGAGGCGGGGGGGACTGTGGAGCTGACGGTGGCAATGGTTGCTGTGCTTGCCTTGAACCGTCCGTAGAAGGTGTTGAGCTGGTCGGGGAGGGAGGTGTTGTTGATTACCTCGCAGCTTCTTATCCCTTTGTATTTTGTGATGGACTGTAATCTGCACCATAGACTCCTAGAGTTGGAGTCATGGTACAGGGCCTCTAACTTGTCTCTTGTATTGTCTCTTGCCCGCCTTGATGGCTTTTTGGACTGCGTATTTGGTCCTCCTGATTTCAGTGGGGTCTCTGGATTTGCATGCTTTGTGTCGGTCCTTCGGTGCTGCTTTGATTGCCACTTTTTTAACCCAGGGGTTGTCATTTGGGCAAGATACGGACAGTCTTGGTTGGCACAGCAACGTCCATGCAGAACTTGATATGACCTAGCACTGTCAATGCAAATTCCTACACTCTGTAGTTGGCCGAATCCCTAAACATATCCAAGGTCTGTATCCTCCAGGCCATCCGTGAGTCTGTCCTCTGCTTCTTCTGACCAGCATTGGACTTATCCTGTATGGGAGCCTGTCTCTTTAAGAGAGGGCGGTACTTTGGCAGGAGCACGATGACTTTGTGGTCTGACTTACCGCGCGATGGGCGGGGGAACGCCTTGTAGGCATCTTTCAGCACTGAACAGTGATCCAAGATGGCGTCTCCTCTGGAGTTGCATTTCACATGTTGGTAACACTTTGGGAGTACACTCCTAAGGTTCGCTCTGTTAAAGTCCCCAATTACAATCACAGCAGTGTATGGATGTTTGGTTTCCAGTGCAGAGATTTTTTTGTGTAATACGCCCATAGCCGGCGTGGTGTTGGCGCTCGGAGGACGGACATACACAGTGACTAAAACAATCGCATGACATTCTCTCCGGAAGAAATGAGGGCGGCATGATAGGATCACAAACTCTACATCTGGTGAACACAACAACGCTTTTATAGAGACATTACGTTACACCAAGATGAGTTTATTATCACACACAATCCGCCACCTTTTGTTTTCCCACTATCCAAAGTCCGATCGTGGCGAAAATGAGAGATGCCTGTTAGTCCGATGGCTGCGTCCGAGATTTTTCCATTCAGCCAGCGTTCCGTGAAACACAGAAAACTGCAGTCTCGTGTCCCCCGTTTGAATTCTATCATGGCCCGCACACCATCCAACTGGTTAACCAGGGACTGTGCGTTGCACAAGAATATGCTCGGCATTGCAGTACAGTGAGGACGTTTTCTACTCATCTGAATACCGGCTCTTCTCCTGCGTCTCGTCTTATGTTGTCTGGTAAACAAAGGGTCGTCTCCCGGACACGCTGCATTGGGCAAGCAAGCTCTTCTTTCCGATGTCCAATAATGTTTATCTATCATAGGTAATGATCGCAGGTTTGGTACACATTCTGGTGAAAGAGTTAATAATAAAAACTACAATAAATTACATTGAACGCTGAGATCTAACTGCGGTGAGAGAGCACGTCGTGAGGCATGCTGCTGCGTTGAGCACTACCCACCTATGAAGGCCGGACCGGCACACGAGGAGGTGGGTGGCTCTCAACCACGCCCGACCGCCTTTGTCTCTCCAGTGGCGATGTTTACACAACGCACCAGGTACCCATTTGAGGCTGAGTCGACCTAGGGGAGGCTCAGGACCGGTTCAGATAATCGTCACTGGTGTTGGCCGGGAGTGCGAATCGAGCTCGGTTCGCCGGGTTCGTTTGCGCAGCGCGCTAACCGCTACACCACCGCTCCCCATACACACACAGCAGCTACGTCGCCCTCTACTGCAAAAATCATCAGGACCTCAATAACATCCCTCCCCATCGCTTGACATCACGCCGCAAGCCCTTTCGGACCCATGCGCTGAACCTTCCACAATGCGAATTCAACCCCCGATGAAGCCTGGAGAACCGAATGGATTTCTAAAGAACTCAAAAAAACCTCCGCCATGTTGTGAATGGCCCAACGCAGAAGATTCTTGGGTTAGATCTTCCACAAAGCTGCTCATGGTCCACACTAAACCGCATCCACTGCACAAACCATGGCAGCAGGAGATGCAGATACCGACGCACAAATGGGAAATTAAAAACTATCCAGTAGTGGTGGTGCCACTGTGGGTCATCAAGAGCAGCCTGCAGTACAACGTGGAAAGGCGCAATTCCCCGATCCACAAATACGAAGGAGGCATCACAGCGATGATGATGATGCACTACTGGCTCCTGATGTGGTTTTCTGCTGGTTAACCACGACCTGAATGTGACATTGTAAGTTGCTGGCTCTGCATCTACCATCGGCAGCCGTACGAAATAAAAAGAACGGCAGAACTTGGCAGGATCCTCCTGAGAAAAGAGTCTTAAGACTCAGCGAGGCTTTTCTGAGTGAAGAGACAACAATAATAACAAATTACCTTTTCTTATTGGCCAGGCCAGCAAACAACACAGCATCGCAAATCAGAATCTTTATTTATACTGGAGGAATCCAATGAGCTGCAAAGCTCTTTTTCACAAATGTCCATTAAGGGCACGGTAAAGAACGTCCCAACAACAAACAATACAAAAGCATGATAGTTGTGCAAAGTACAAGAGAGGTAAACAAATCACCCAAGCACATACAAATGAAACTAATCCATCCCCATCCTACCGGACAAAGCCCACTGACAAAATGCCAACATCGCCTCCGTTGTCCCGTGTCGGTGCATACGCTTCACACGCGACCATTCAGCTCGTTGACTTACCCAGGTGGGAAAAAAACCTCACCGACTCTCAGGGCTCAGTTGTTCAGGAGACTCCGGTCCAAGTTCTGGCAGTACAGGGGGGCGATGTTGCTTCTATAACCCCTAATGACGTATTTACGATTACATGGGGGGGGGGGGGTTTACTATCGGAGAAAACCCCAGGACCCGGAGGAACCCCGTGCAGAACATGGATAGAGAGAATCTCCACATGCAGAGAAAGGCGCCCGAGTGGCAGAGTTGAAGGGTTCGAGCACTGCGCTACGAACCCGGCGACCCGAGTTCGATTCCCGCTCACGGCCACCAATACCAGTGACGATTATCTGAACTGGTCCTTGGCCTCCCTTAGGTCGACTCAGCCTTACATGAGTACCTGGTGCGGTGCGTAAACATCGCCACTAGAAAGACAAAGGCGGCCGTGCGTGGTGCTGGCCACCCACCCCCTCGTGTGCTGTTCCGGCCTTCATAAATGCTCCCTAACAGCGCTTGCCCCAATAGTATGTTAAGGCTATACGGGTGATCTTTGTATTTGTCAATATGTATGACTTAGGCCTGTTGACGAACTATCCCGCTTCGAAGCACGCGCTCTTGAAGGAAGCCTTGAACTGGGGAGGCGCCCAGAGATGGTTGCGTTGTGTGAGTGACAGGAGCTTCAGGATATTGCCGCCCGTCGGAAGAGCACCTGGTGAGAGGGTTGTGATGATCGCCATGGCGATGAGAAGAGACAGTAGCAGCAGGAACAGCAGCTGAAACCCACGTGGCGTGCGAAGGGGTTGTGGAAGATGTGAGAGCTTGAGGGGTGATTCACAGGAGTTTGCGTTACTGCTGATGAGACCCAGAGAAGGCGAAACCTTTCACGTTATTATTCACATATTTTTACTGCTTGTTAATGGAATGTGGCAGGAAACCATTTGGTTCAGAAAGCAGCTGTGCTCATGCAGTTGATTGACCTAAATGCTGTTCCACTCTGGCCAGAGATTAAAGGAATTCCTGTCGTGATTATTTATTTATTTGCCACAGAGGTGGCTGATGGAGACTTCACCATTCCCGCCCCCACCCACCGACCTTAGGCCTACACTTCGAGTCACATGACTTTAAAAAAAATGTTAGTATTCATCATAAACTAAACAATTTTATTTTACAAGTGTAATGACGCCGATACACGTTCTTGCTTTACTAAGAGCTTTTATTGTGAACATCAGCACTATTCCTCGGCCCCGGGCTTCGGTTCTTGATGCTCGAACTTCGCCTTATCTCCAAGCCTCCCTTCCCCTCGTGCTCGCCCCTTGTAAAGTCCCTCGTGCTCGCCCCTTGTAAAGTCCCTCGTGCTCGCCCCTTGTAAAGTCCCTCGTGCTCGCCCCTTGTAAAGTCCCTCGTGCTCGCCCCTTGTAAAGTCCCTCGTGCTCGCCCCTTGTAAAGTCCCTCGTGCTCGCCCCTTGTAAAGTCCCTCGTGCTCGCCCCTTGTAAAGTCCCTCGTGCTCGCCCCTTGTAAAGTCCCTCGTGCTCGCCCCTTGTAAAGTCCCTCGTGCTCGCCCCTTGTAAAGTCCCTCGAGCTCGCCCCTTCGCGAAGGTCCGCTCACCCCGTTTCCCTTCGCCAAACCCCGTCCTCGAACAGTTGTCGCCTGTCACCCCGAGCGTCTACCCTCGTTTCCCAGCCTTTTACTTTTGAATTTGTCCTCCAATCAGTTTCATTCTCTGACCCTAACCAATCCTCTTTGATGCCCCCCCTGCACCAATCAGAGGCCTTGACACACTTCGAACGCGTACCATATCAGGTAAGTGCTTTGTTGTTTTCGGTCTTTACATAAGGCAAGGCCCCACTGGGCTGCTCCGTCGCTCTTTGTCAGAAGTGACCCGGCTGCTATCTCACTTCGTCGCTCGACGAAGTGGCTTATCGTCCCGTGGAAATGTAACGCAAACAAATACTCTAAATGCGTCATGTTGATTCTACATGTGGAGGAAAAAACCGGAGGACCCGAAGAAAAATCCACGCGACCACGGAGAGATAGACATACAAACTCCAAATATGCAGGCGTTAGGGTCGGGATCGAGTCCCTGACCTCCTGTAGAAAAGGCGAGGTAGTTAACATCTCGCGAACATTGTTCATCATCATTAGCAACAATGGGCAATTCACGGCTAACTTCAGTGGCGATTGATATTCGAACTGGTCCTGCCCTCTCTACTTCACCAACCCGCACTGACCAGACCAGCGCGGGGAAGTATGGTCAAATAACCCCAATGGCCGACACGAAGTCGAGAGGCCTTCATTCATCAGAAGGTTGCACGTGACCGATGATAATGATGATGAATGTTAATTAAACAACTACTTTGTCGTCAGTGAATGGGTGGATGAGTGGGTGGGTGGATGAGTGAGTGGGCAAGTGGGTGGAGAGTGGGCGGGGAAGTGATTGAGTAAACAGTGAGTGGTGTGTGGGTTAGTGATTGCATGAGTGAGTGGGTGAGTGAGTGGTTACGTGGAGTGGGTGAGTTTGTTGGACAGGAGAGTATTACGTCTCCTGGCCAAGCTCCATTTGGCGAAGCCAGGAGACTGAACCCTGATCCTTGGGTATCCTCCAGAGGCAGCAAATAACCACTGCGAGTGGCTACGTGGAATGTTCAAGTGCTCATTCTGTCGAGAGGCTACTATTCTTCTGTCGGGAGTTGAATCAGTACTGCCTTAATATAGGGGGTCCAGTGGACTGGTTGTGGCTCCAGTCATCATGAGGGATGGACAATCCTCCACTTGGCGCAGGAAACTACCAAACAACAGGGAGTTACTATTCTTTCGAACAATAATGAAGGGGGCATGGGAGTGAAATCCTTCCAACATTATGGATGCACGCCGGGTCCAAGCACAAATATCTGCTGGACTATATAGTGGCAGAAAAGCGGATGCAGGCCCATGTTCTTGACACCAGGACCTACCGTGGAGCTGATCTGCCCAATGATCATCGGTTTATCATCCCTAAGATGCGCCTGCCATTCTTCCACTGTGGTGGTGGGTGTCCATATAAGACCCCATTTAATCCCATAATAGTCTGGTCTCAGCTAGCTAATGAAATTTACAAGCAGAACGTCATCATCGCTTTCAGCTGGGTTTGGCATCCCCCACAACTCTTTAATGCTATCTAAATTAACTTGCAAAAACTATCACCATCCTTAAGGGGAAAAAAACGGTGATCCAATCTCCAAGAACAGGTCTGCATGTTTGCTGAGCATTTCTGTGATGTCTTGGGGGAGGATAAAGCACTCAGCCCAGATAACATCATGGGGCAAAGTGGAGATGATCTTGCAGGCGCTGCAGTGCCTCAAATATTGGCAGAAGTATAATGAGGTGTCACCTGTTGAGAGTGGCTGTATCTAGTCTCAAGAAATGGCCTCCCAAGCGAACTGCTGAGGGAGAGTGGCGTTTGTGTGCAAACTGCCCTATATGACAACTGTCTAATCTTAACTGTCTGGACCACAGGAGGGGTTCTGCAGTATAGGATGCCCTAGTGGTCTCCCTTTAAAAGGGGTGGGGGGATCACACTGATTGCAACAATTACTGGGGTATCTCCCTCCTTAGTCTCAAGACTTATTCAATATTGTCTTGCTAGACATGCTGAGGAGAAGCTTGCGAAGCTTAAATTAGGTTTCAGACTGGGTGGTCCTGCAGGAACACTTTTCTCTATCCATATGCTACAGCAGAGGTGTGGGGAATTTTAACATGACTTACATTTCTGCTTTATTCTCTCGTCAAAGCCTATGATACCATCAACAGACCAGCGCTCTGAGTTATTCCTCGTGCTTTTGGAGTCCCTGACTCTCTGCTCACAATCATTAAGGACCTTCATGATGGTGAGCGGGTCAGTAGGGGCCCAGGTGGTGCATCGGCCAGTCATTTCAGTCAGTAAACCCATGGCACTTGGGTCTGTTCTGTGCCCTCCTATCAATGGGCCTTTGGTACTTCACGTGGCCTCAAAGTGCACCTAGCCTGGCACAGGCGCGATGGTGATGCCATCGCCACTTAGGGGTGAATAGCGGGTATTGTTGTATGCGGGTGGGTGAGTGGATAAGTGGGTGGGTGAAAAAGTGGTGAAAGGGTGAGTGGATAAGTGGGTGGGTGAAAAAGTGGTGAAAGGGTGAGTGGATAAGTGGGTGGGTGAGTAAGCGCGTGCATGAGGGGTTTGCGTCATGGCCCAGAGAGAGAGAGGGCGGATACAGGGCGCGGTGTCGTGCCTGGAGTGTCTGCTGTGCCTCGAGTGTCTGGTGTGTCCGATATGTCTACTGTGCCAGCTGTACCTGGTTGTGCCTGCTGTGCCTGGTGTAGCTGCTTGTGCCTGGTGTAGCTGCTTGTGCCTGGTGTGTCTGGGGTGCCCGTTTGTGCCTGCTGTGCCTGGTTGTGCCTGGGGTGTCTGGTGTATCTGGTGTGTCTGGTTGTGTGGAGTGTCTGGTGTGTCTGCTGTGCCTGGTTGTGCGTAGTGTGTCTGGTGTGCCTGGTTGTGTGGGCTACACGGGTGTTTTGGTCTTCGGTGTGTGTGGGAGGGATGAGGCGAGGAGGGAGGTAAAGGGATGCAGAGTAAGGGTTGTCAGCACGTTCTGTTCACGTGACAACCCTTACTAGTTGGCTGTGTCGGGTGGTGGCGGGTTTTAACGACACATTTATAGATTTAGCGATCTGACCAAGGCCGTAGCCATGGAGTCAACATTGGGGAGAACCAAATCTTCCAGGGGGTGTGGGGGTCCCAACCCAGAGAAAAATAATCTAAATTTGAAAACGAATTTCGTGCCATTTCCTGGCTAAAATATAAAAAAATGCACTAACACATGGGATGGACTTTTTTTATTTACAATAATGTCTAATAGTGTTTTGTACTACATTGCTCTGTTTTTTTCTTTCTTACCTTTTCTTGTTTCATTGTATGTAATGGCAGAGATTAGGGATTAATAAAGTACAACCAAAACCACAATTATATAAACAGAAATCTATTTCATAGCAATATATTGAGGGGACATTTTGAGCATATTTGAATATTTATATTATGTCTAGCTTTAGCTTTACTACCCGGCTTCGCCCGGGACTTGGATTCACCACACCAGTTACTCGTTTGAGGCTGAGTCGACCTAGGGGAGGCCCAGGACCGGTTAAAATAATCGTCGGGTTCGTAGCTCGAACTGCTTCTCGCGGTCGGGGACCCCCTCTCACGGACCCCTCTCAGGGACGGGGACCCCCTCTCACGGACCCCTCTCAGGGACCCCTCCGAGGGACGGGGACCCCTCCGAGGGACCCCTCTCAGGGACGGAGACCCCCTCTCACGGACCCTCTCAGGGACCCCTCCGAGGGACGGGGACCCCTCCGAGGGACCCCTCTCAGGGACGGGGACCCCCTCTCACGGACCCTCTCAGGGACCCCTCCGAGGGACGGGGACCCCTCCGAGGGACCCCTCTCAGGGACGGGGACCCCCTCTCACGGACCCCTCTCACGGACCCCTCCGAGGGACGGGGACCCCTCCGAGGGACCCCTCTCAGGGACGGGGACCCCCTCTCACGGACCCCTCTCAGGGACCCCTCCGAGGGACGGGGACCCCTCCGAGGGACCCCTCTCAGGGACGGGGACCCCCCCGCCAGCGAGCGGCGTCCGCCGCGGGTTGTCGCTGCGCGCGCCTCGCCAGCGGGAGGCGCCCTCCTCCTCCTCCTGCTGCCCCCGGGGCCCGCACCGCAACTTTCCCCAACTCCTCGTCAAAGTTCCTCACCGAAGTTCCTCACCGCTCCGCCACGAGCCGGCCTCCCCGTCAGGGTGGCTCCGCCTCCCCCGGGGGACGTCCCCAGCCCCTCGCCTCTCTCTGGCCAGGAGCAGCCGTCGTCTCCCCGAAGCCGCCACACCGCGGGTAGGCCGCGAAGCCTACGGTCTCGCCTAGGCGGGCTGCCGGGGACATGCCGCCTCTTCCGGGTCGGCCCGGGTCGGTCTGGCCGTCTAACTTTGTGCAACGTGACTCGTACCGACAGCCTTTGATCAAACTCGAATTGTCCGCGTTCGCAGCAAATAATCACGGCGATGCTCCCTGCGGTGGTTTAGATCTTAACGCCTCTTGTTGGGGTTTCAATTCCGATTTGTGTGATGCGGGCTCAGCGGGAAGGAATTAGTTTCAGGAGTTAAAACCGAACTTCACAGCTCCCACACCGCGGAGACGGAACGGAAAGCGCGGCTCGCGTGGATTGTCACATCGCACGGTCGTGAGGGATCGCGGCGGTTCGGGGGGAGACTTTGATCCAGCAAGTGGATGAATGGTGACCGGTGGCGATGGCATGACGAGGCTGTGGTGGTTTCGTGCAGACCCGGGCGGTGTCCTCGCTGCCAGGAGCTCCGCCATGGACGAGCAGGAGCTGCAGCTCAAGGTGAGGAGAGGTGAGTGACTGAGCGCCTCACCTGGTGAGGTCTGTCTCTCTCTCACACGGCGGGTGCGCGATTCGCGCTGAACAACCGGATTTTATCCGACCAGGGAAGGTCCACTGAGCTATGTAGCTCTTTATCAGAAGCGACAAGGCCACAAATGATCAACAAAGTGGGCTTATCATCATGTGGACATGTATAGCAGCAAAATTCTCTACATGTGGAGGGAAGACCCGGAGAAGAATCCACGCGACCACGGGGAAAGAGACACGCAAACTCCACATATCCAGCAGCAGCAGCAGGCGTGTCAGGGTCGGGATTGAAGCCACGACCTCCTGCATACCAGGCGTCAATTGGCGAGATGTTGTGTGGCGGTAACGCAGTGGTCGTCTCAGAGCGGGGGTCGTCAACATGTCAAAGAGGAAGAGACATTTTGTTTGTTTTTGTCTCTGACCAAAATAGTTTTAGAGCGACATCGCACGCAGAGCCACTTGTACACACAAACACAGCAGGGATATAGCAAGACAACAACAACTCACGTTCTGACTTTGTCTCCCCTATTCTTTAACAATGCAGTGTGACTGCTGCACATGTTATTGTCACAAAGACATTCCATAGTGACCGCATTCCCTATCATGTTTAAGGAATTGTTTATTATCTTTACGTTAAATTTGTTTAAGAGTCGCCAGGGGGCAGCCAAAGAGCCTCAAGGGGGCAGCCAAAGAGTCGCCAGGGGGCAGCCAAAGAGTCGCCAGGGGGCAGCCAAAGAGTCACAAGGGGGCAGCCAAAGAGTATCAAGGGGGCAGCCAAAGAGTTACAAGGGGGCAGCCAAAGAGTTACAAGGGGGCAGCCAAAGAGCCACAAGGGGGCAGCCAAAGAGTCTCAAGGGGGCAGCCAAAGAGTCTCAAGGGGGCAGCCAAAGAGTCTCAAGGGGGCAGCCAAAGAGTCTCAAGGGGGCAGCCAAAGAGTCACAAGGGGGCAGCCAAAGAGTCTCAAGGGGGCAGCCAAAGAGCCACAAGGGGGCAGCCAAAGAGCCACAAGGGGGCAGCCAAAGAGCCACAAGGGGCAGCCAAAGAGCCACAAGGGGGCAGCCAAAGAGTCTCAAGGGGGCAGCCAAAGAGCCACAAGGGGGCAGCCAAAGAGCCACAAGGGGGCAGCCAAAGAGCCACAAGGGGGCAGCCAAAGAGTCACAAGGGGGAAGCCAAAGAGTCTCAAGGGGGCAGCCAAAGAGCCACAAGGGGGCAGCCAAAGAGCCACAAGGGGGCAGCCAAAGAGTCTCAAGGGGGCAGCCAAAGAGTCTCCAGGGGGCAGCCAAAGAGTCACAAGGGGGCAGCCAAAGAGTCTCAAGGGGGCAGCCAAAGAGTCACAAGGGGGCAGCCAAAGAGTCTCAAGGGGGCAGCCAAAGAGCCACAAGGGGGCAGCCAAAGAGCCGCAAGGGGGCAGCCAAAGAGCCACAAGGGGGCAGCCAAAGAGCCACAAGGGGGCAGCCAAAGAGCCACAAGGGGGCAGCCAAAGAGCCACAAGGGGGCAGCCAAAGAGCCACAAGGGGGCAGCCAAAGAGCCACAAGGGGGCAGCCAAAGAGTCTCAAGGGGGCAGCCAAAGAGCCACAAGGGGGCAGCCAAAGAGCCACAAGGGGGCAGCCAAAGAGTCTCAAGGGGGCAGCCAAAGAGCCACAAAGGGGCAGCCAAAGAGCCACAAGGGGGCAGCCGAAGAGTCACAAGGGGGCAGCCAAAGAGCCACAAGGGGGCAGCCAAAGAGTCGCAAGGGGGCAGCCAAAGAGCCGCAAGGGGGCAGCCAAAGAGTCGCAAGGGGGCAGCCAAAGAGTCACAAGGGGGCAGCCAAAGAGTCGCAAGGGGGCAGCCAAAGAGCCTCAAGGGGGTAGCCAAAGAGCCACAAGGGGGCACCCGTCCCCTTATACCTGAACTGCACCGAACCCCTCACTCCCCTAAAGCCTCACCCTAAAAGCTAAAGCAGGAGGTTTCACTTCATGTTCCACGTGCTGTGCATGGATGGCGCGGTGTGAAACTGAGCATCGTTGCTATTGGCGCAAGTTATAGATGCAGCAGGGCGCCACTTTACGTGTAGATGCACCACAAGGAACATCTGTGATGGCACCAAAACCTCGTTTATGATCGATACACCTCTGATGTCCCTCGCGGTGTAGGAATTGTGGACAGGACCTCTCGGTTTGATGGTCAAACCGATATTTGAATTTTCAGTGCTGGAATCCACCCAAATTTAGTGCAGAACCAAATTTAACGTGGTGGTTTTGTGTGTGTGCAGCCACACCCAAAACCATCATGTGCCAGTTTAGCACCTGACATCTGAACCACCTGTCCAACTCCTGTCTTCCCGTGTGACCCTGAGAGTATGTGTTTGTGTGTGTGCGCGACCTCTGTAGTGTAGCGGTTAGCACGCTGCACTCCAAACCCTACGACCCGAGTTTTGATTCCCACTCACGGCCACCACCACTGACGAATATCTGAACTGGTCCTGGGCCTCCCCTATGTTCACTCGGCCTCAAATGAGTACATGGAGCAGCGTGTAAATATCACCACCGAGGAGCCAAAGGCGGTCGGGCGTGGTATTGGACACCCACCCCGAAGTGTACCGTGCCGGCCTTAATAGGTGCTCGCTAACACCACTTGCCCCAACAGTCTGTTAATCCTATACGGGGGATCTTTGTCTTTGTAGTGTCAGAGCGCTGGACGGACAGCATGTGGGTGCTGGCCAACGAGCCCTCCGTGGGGCTGTTCCGCGTGCAGGAGCACATCCTCCGCTCTCTGCCCGAACTGGCCGAGCACAAGGTGCGTGCGCGGGCACCAGGGCCGCTGCGACGTGGTGACGCTCCGATACGTCGAAGGATATCAGAGCAGCGATAATCCCTACGTCCGTTTTTCTCGCCATATCGTGGTTATCGCGACTCATCTTGTTTTTCTTATACAACAAAACTCGCTGATGAAAGTTGCAGAGGAACGACTATCGTCCGGTTAGCGCGTGCGATCTCACCGAGCTGGGCAGTGGCTACATCGCTTGGCGAGCACGGTGGAGGTATCCCCACCGCCGCCGCCCGGCTCGATTATTGGTAGTCTTCATGGCGACATGCGTCGTCATCGTCCATCTCGCACCACAGCCACAGGCCGCGTTGCCGCACAGTAATCCCTCGCCACCCAAGCCGTCCTTGCTGGACGAAGGAGGAGGCCCTGGCCGCTCCGCTACCTCTTTTGAGCAGGGTCCAGTCTCGGCGCCTGGGATCAAACCCGGAGGAGGGTCGTCCACAAGGGATTGGTTCCTTGAGATCCACTCCTCACCCCATAATGACTGCTGCTTTCCGTTTAGTGCAAAACATTTTCTGGAGTAATTTATGGCATGGCAAGTACATATCACCATCATCTTTGTAGTTCCCTGCATTGTTTAATTATTTTTGTGCAACTGACAGCATGTGCATAATCAGTTGTAAAGTTGTAATATTATAATACTTATGTTGCTTTAACTGCGGTTGGAAAACTTACATAATCTGTAGTCATACGAGATGTGCAGTAATGCACAAAAACCTCGTGGCAAATATGACTACAAATGATGGGAAACTAATATCGCAATAATATTCATTTTCATATCGTATCATGAAAAATTATCCCGCAACTCTCACTCTGAAAACCTCTCAGACGAACTTCCTGAACGTGGAGGAGAGGAGCAACGGCATCGTGTACGATGTGGAGTACGCGTGTGGGTAAGCTATTGCTGCCGCCACTACCACCATCACCACCACCGCTGCCACCACCACCGCTGCCACGACCGCCGCCACCACCAACGCCGCCACCACCACGACTATCACTGCCAACACCACTACCAGCACCACAACCACCACCACGCCCGCCACCAACACCACTACCACTAACACCACTGCCACCGCTACCACCACCACCACGACTATCACTGCCAACACCACTACCAGCACCACAACCACCACCACGCCCGCCACCAACACCACTACCACTAACACCACTGCCACCGCTACCACCACCACCACCAACGCCGCCACCACCACGACTATCACTGCCAACACCACTACCAGCACCACAACCACCACCACGCCCGCCACCAACACCACTAACACTAACACCACCACCACCGCCACCACCACTGCCAACACTGAAAGGTGTGAAGCGGCCTTCATCCAGCCAGTGGATTGACAAAGGGTTTTAAATTATCAGTGTCCAATGAGACCAAGAGATTTGAGATTCAAAAAAACATTAACAGCAAACATTCAAATCTAAGTGCAGCAGTCTGTGAAAGGCTACACCCGGGGAGGGTGGGGGAAACCTTTGTTATTTATCTTTGTCTTCCTCGCCTCCCCCCAGCGCCCTGTCCAGCATCGCGAGTAGCAGCTTGTGTTTCTCCAGCGTGGAGAGCCTCCTCCAAAAGGCCATCGACTTGAAGGAGCAGCTCAACTCGACGCAGTTGGCCAGGTGATGATCTACAGACGGAAAAAGACGGCGGAATAATAGCAATACAGGCGGTCTCCGCTTGACAACGGTCTACATTTATGCCATTTATATCAGAATGTTTATTTATACTGGAGGAATCCATGAGCTGTAAAGCTCTTTTTCACAGATGTTCAGCAGGGGCATGGGGTAAGAACTTTACAACAAACAATACGAGCACATAATAGTTGTGTAAAGTACAAGAAAGGTAAACATCAACCAAACACATACACATTAAACTAAACCATCCCCATCCCATCAGGCAAAGCCCACCGAGGTATTAACTTATTTTTCAGAGGCGACCTGGCCACAAATGATTGCTGACCAAAGTGGCTAATCATTTGGACATTTATAGCAGCAAAATAATTTAAATCATCTCAAAGTATGTTTATAAATGTGGAGGGAAAAACTGGAGGGCAGGCGGGGACCACCTGCACTCTTTTTAGTTTTATATAGCAGCGACGCCGTTCATGCAAATTGCATCTCACAACAGCTGAGGAACCACACGAGCTGAAAGGCAGCAGCAAGGTAGCGAGGAGCTGGCACTACCAACAATTGCCCAATCTCTGCGGTCCTCTCTATATATTAAGATGTTTTTCAGCCAATTAATGAGTGCTTTATACATTTGTGAGAACCCAGAGAAAAGTCACACAACGGGGGAGGGGGGGAGACACTTTCTCGTGTGACTGCCCACGGGAGGGAGTTTCACAACATCGGTGTGATCCACCAACCCTCGCTGCTAGCCGCGAGAGCGCTGGATTACAGGCCGTGTGCAAAGCCTGACTATGAGTCATCTTGTGTCTTCCTGTCTTTTGAATCATAATATATTTGTACTGTGGGTATTTGTGCCATTATATAACAAAGGAGATCACAGACGAGTATATTCTGCTAGTATGGGTACGATGCGGCTATTTGGTTTTTCACATTTCAGTAACTTGCAGTGCGATTTTTCTTATGTGGAACGTGAACTCGGCAAACATGGCCTTACTGGTCTATTTATAATAATGTCACGGTCTCTGTAACGTCCACCGTGAAGCAGACGGTGCGCGGTTCTTCGTGGTTAATGCACATACCATCAGGGTATTAACCAGGGCGGCCTCCGGGCTCAAACCACAAATCTGCACAGCAGCGGCAGACGCTGGCCAGCGTCACCGCCCCGTGGACCCCGATGGAGTGCAGCCACAGCAGAGGCCTTTGGGTGTCCGTACAGTTGTGCGCTCGGTTCTGTGTCTTGAAGTCCGGCATGGGATGCCAGACCAACGACCTCGTTCTAGGCCAACATCCTCTGCGTGTGGGCCGGTCCGGTGCCATCCCTCGCTGTTGTCTTTCCTGCCTGTCCCAGTTTGCGTCGGTTTAATTTCTGACGTCCACTATTGGCCATCCTCCTTTCAGCTGTTGCTGCCCGAGCCCGCCAACTGTTGTTCTAAAGAAGGCAATGCATTCGCTAAAAGCACTGCCTTAAAAAGTAGTTCACAATAGAGGTGACGTTTTGAGCAATTCAGACCATCTCCCTGTGTACTCTGAAGAAGGAACATCGCCGATTTTCTATTTTCTTTTAAGGCCACGCAGTGTTATTGGCTAATGTGTTGAGTTTTTGGTTGTACATCTGTATGTTGAACGTCTTTCGCACCGTATGTAGCCACCCGTGCTATTCGAAGGTGTGGGGGAAGGACAACAAACAAAACACAACAAGCTATTTCCAAGAAATGAGTTTTCAATCTCGACGATGATTTAAAAGTGCCATAGCTCTCAGTGGCCTCCAAATATCGGAAGGAAGAGCATTCCAATTGTGCACCACTGCCAACGCAGCAGCAGCAGCATCACCACCTGATGATCTATTTTAACGTAATTCACGTTGACCGCTATGAAGAGCGAGTGGGCCTGGGCAGCACGTGTCACAGCCGAAAGGGATGATGGTCGCCGGTTGAGACTAACGACGGAGCAACGCCGAGAGGAGGGAATCGCGCCCCAGAGGACGTCCACTGCGGAGACAGAGTGGGTGGTGGATTCGGTTCGTGTGCCAGAACCAGATGGATCGCTACAGGACTGTGAGAGATGGCAACAACTTGGTGATGGCCATCTCTCGCAGTGGAGTGGTCATAGCTGATGATGGTGTTGATGGATTATTTTATTATTGTGCTGTTTACCCAGGAAATCCTCACAGAGCTTAAACTCTTTTGAATTATTTGCAGCTAATTATTCAGCATTGGGATGTGTGGCCAATACCAATTACGCTGCGTGCTTGTTTTTAGTCTGGGAGGAAACTGGAGAACACGAAGGAAAACCATGCAGAACAGGGGCAGAACTTACAAACTCCAAAGACAAAGATCCACCGAAAAGCCTTAGCAGACTGTTGGGGCAAGTGCTGTTAGCGAGCACCTATGAAGGCCGGCACGGCACACGAGGAGATGGGTGGCCAACACCACACCAGGCCGCCTTTGCAGAACCTACAAACTCCACAACACACTCGCTTACACTCATTCACTCTCGTTCTGCAGAACAGGTGGATAACATACAAACCACTTACACACTGAAAGATGTCTGAATCGGGAATTGAACCCAGGCCCTTCTTGCTGTGTGCCACGAGTGCTGCTACTGCGCTGTTAACCCTGCGCTCGTTGTTGTCGCGTGTCTTGTGTTGTCTCGCAGCCCCCCGCAGCGCAGCTCCGTGCTGCGGCCGGCGTCCGTGAGCGTGAGCAACAGCCCCCCAGATTTTCCCAGCGCCCCCCATGAACCGGCGGACGCTGGCGGCGCCACGGCGCCGGTGGAGCCCTGCAGGGACGTGACGGGGGCCCCCTCGGCGTAGCTCGCGCCGGCGCTCTGGCTCCACGCTCCGCGTGGTGGCACGGGCCCTATTTCAACAGGACTTCGAACGGGACTTGCGCCGGGCAGTGGAGCGTAGACGTGGGAGCGTAATGCAGTACAGCGATGGACTTCCCCGCACCATCCTCTACTGAACACGATGCCAACGTGACGGCGGTCGTCGCTATAATTTCAGCGATGCCGGTCCTGGCTCAACGAGTCCCAATTCGGCGTAACTTTGTACCCGTGGCCACAGCACGGGAAAGGGAGTGGAGTCAGGGATGTGAACGCATGGGAAAGAGAAAGGAACGGGAGAGGGAAGAGGGAACAGGATTGCAAAGGAGCGGAGGAACGGGAGCGGAGAGGTCATTGAAGGAAGAAGCTACATAAGGGCCTCAATGCTGCTGCACAGGAGCTGCGTCTGTTTTCACAGCGGGCAGGGAGTGGGGGATGGCCACACAAGTCACGTAATGTACGGGAGGCTTAAGCTGATTCCGATAGAGAGATGGGGAGATATATAGAGAGGTGAATAAGAAAAATTAAGCACGTTGCCTGGATTCCGTAGCACTTCCAAATGCGCACTCGTCCCCCGGAAGTCTTTTGATTAGTGATGCCGACGTTAAGTTTTTGAGCCACTCAACAAGATGTCACGGGGAGGCGAGGAACGCAGTGGGTGTGTAATGTCAGTGCCTGGGTCAGTGATGTGTTTTTTTTGTATCGCGCTGGGCATTGTCACCCCCAAGCTGTGAGAGTTTGATCAATTTAGCCGTTTTTTTATTAAGGGCAAGGCACAGATAGCAATACAACTAACATGCAACACGCATCTCAGCCGCACAGAAACAGTGGGGCACGTGCCTTTATAGAGACCAGCGTCATAGATCTCTCCCGAGTCTGTCGATGGAGTTCCTTTGTGGATATATCGTCTCGATGCGAGTCCATGGCTGTCGGTGAGCGGTGGTGCAGCAGTTAGCACACTGCGCTATGAACCTGGCGACCCGAGTTCGATTATCGCTCACGGCCACAAACACCAGTGACGAATATCTGAACTGTTCCTCCCCTAGGTCGACTCAGCCTCAAAAGAGTACCTGGTGCGATGTTATAAACATTGGCACTGGGGAGACAAAGGCGGTCAGGCTTGCCGGCCTTTATGGGTGCTCGCTAACAGCACTTGCCCTAACAGTCTGTTAAGGCTATACGGGGATCTGTCTTTGGTGTCCGTGTGTGGATATAGGTCTGTATGTTACACTTCTTTTGCACCGTACATAGCCAACGGTGATAATTGGAGGCGAGTCTATGGTTCTCCGTGTGTGTATGAGGTCCCTGTGAGGATATATGTCCTCTATGCAAGTCAATGACTCTTCGTGAGAGAGTGTGGATATATGGTCAGTCTGAATCTCTGTGAGTCTATGGTCTATGTGGGTATATGGGTCTCTGAGACACATTTATACTTTTATAAAGAGAAGAAGAGCCAGGAATAGGCAGAGAAGGATAAGCCTGAACTTGATTAGGGGCAAGGAGTCTACAGCATGGAAGGATGGAGGGTCAGAGGGGAATGGGAATTCCAGATGGCCGGAGGCAGCAGAGGAGAAAGGGCGACCCCTAGCGTCTAGGCCGTGGTGTTGTCTAATCAGTCAAAGGCAAGCTGTGCATTGGGAAATGATCAACATTTTTGTTAAATAAACGACTGAGTTCCGATCGCAGCGCGGACCTCGTTTCTCCGGAGCGCCCACGAGCACCGTCGTTGCCAGTCGGTCTGCGCTGGTGGCTTGCGAGCATTTCACACGGCCGCCGTATACAGTGAAGCACATACACCCCCCTCCCCTCCCCGGGCCTCTACACCGTGTTGGTTATTTAGCTATTCTTCACCACGATAGTCAGTGCGAGTTGCTGAATGCATTGATATCGGAGCGCCGGACAGAAATAGGTTTTAGCTGCACTGCCATTCTGCTGCCCACAAAATAGAACAGCTCCATCGCCTATTACAACCTGACATGCAAAGCAGTCGCCCATCCCAGGCAGTATCCAGACTCAAATCTGCTTAGCTTGTGAGCACCTGACGGCAATGGGCACATTCATGGCGATTGTGTCTCGGGCTTAATTCAGGACGGTGAAGTGAGTGACGTGGTGATGAGGAACCACACATCTTCACATGCCCAGTGAGCACCAGGAAGCCGCATGCAACGGTCAATGTAAACTTGCACATGGGACCCACGAAATCCCGACAATCCATGAATAAATTCGTTGATGAAGAGTTGCTTTGACAAACGTAAATGACACTCCATCAGAACGTTACTCCAATGAGAAGTGACCCGATCCCGTGAGGTTGAGGATTGGAATTTCTGGGCGGTGGTTTGGCACGACAACAGGCAGTCGCCGCTGCCAGTTTGGAGGGGGCAGGGCCGGATTATGGTTCTTGTCGGCCTTCATTGACAACTTTCTCCAGTTGGTACTGCTGCTTACTACCACCGCAGCTGTCGTTCCGCTTGTCACGCGGTACTTCGTCCAGCCGCTGGACAGATGTCACTACTGCTGACATCAGCGAAGATCAAATAGTGGTGACATCACCACGACGCTTGTGTCAGGTCACCGGACAAACCCAGGTGCCATGCGTTGACCGTCTGAGATGACTGGCCGATGCACCACCTGTGCCCCCCATGGTGCCAACTTGCTACGTTTTAACTCGTGAGCATCACTCCTCTGCCCTCTGTTACTGGAGGGCGACTGCCTCCCAAATACCCACAGCGCCCTTGACGAGCCTCCACAGGCCAATCTTGGCCCGTCATTGGCAAGTCCACTCAGCTCCACATCCTCTCGTGCTACATCACTTCAGCTTTTCTCCAGCCCGTGCCATGCCCATTTAGCCCCCTCTATCCAGCCAAACATAAGCCGTTTGGGCATGCGTGCTCCAGCCATCACAGCCTTGCCTACCAGAACTCACCGATGGGCCTGTGTCCAGATCTTTCAAGGATTTGTGAGCTCCTCACAAAATTCAGCCTGGTTAAACCCAGGATGGATCGTCGGCAGGCCGTCCTGAATGTTTCTAGACCGGCATAGATGTTCCATTAGGGGGGGGGGGTCCACGTTTTGCAAGCATAACACACGCAGTCACAAGCTCCAGCCCCAATGTAATCACCAGGAAGTGCACAATATGCCTTTATTAACAAATTTAATTTAAAATAGCATTTAAAATCCAGTAGACAAAGCCGTTCACATTTTCGGCAGCTCCAAGAATCGGACGCCACTCGCGGAACTGTGCCCGTGTTGCGCAGTTGTCGGAAACCAGGAACGAGGGGAACGCCAGAACGACGGACTTCGGGCGGCGATGGGCACCCACCCAGCAACGCCGGTGTGTGTCACGTACCGCCAGAGCGATGTTGTAGTCAGCATCGTGTATGTGTCACACTCTGGTCCACGACTCCCATAGAGATCGGGTCTGTGGGTATCGTGGCGGTGCAGTCACACATCGAGTCCCTCTTGAGTTAAATGTCGGGAAGGTGACAATTCCGCCCCTCCCGATAAATGTCAAGTCATCAGATCCGTGAACTAGTTAAGTCTTGCGAGACTCTTACGTATAGCCAATTGCCATGCTTGGTCTTCCTCAGTGCACTGCAGTCTCTAGTCACGCTACTCGCGGGTGGACGGAGTTATCATCGCGCTGTCATCGTAGATTAAACAGAAAAGCACTTAAGTCGACATGTTTGCTTCACTCATTTTGACGCTAACAAAACGCTCGCCGTACCAACTTCAATCCCGTGCCATTGCTCTCAACCGAACCGGCAACCCGACAACACCGAGGGCAGCGCGAGTGCAAGCAATCAAGGCGCCAGTACTCGCCCATGTCGCCGGGCTGGGCCCTGCTTCAGCCAGGCCCCTAGCGGCGGTAATAGAAAGGCGCGGCTGTGGTGAATGTGTGGCTGGGCGCGGACCTGGTCAATAATCTGTCAGCACCCAGCCCGGCGACGTAGGCGAGCGCTGGCGACGCAACACGTCTCGGTTGGCAGCAACTAGACAGATGAAGCTGGAGTGGTTTAGCGGAAGTACCTACGACACTGCATTTAATTAACCCTCTTGCAGTCTTAATCCTGGGCAATAAGTCCCCAATACGAACTAACCACCACTACAAGTCCAGTGCAGCTTTTAAGACGGCGGTATAGCGACAGCCGGTTTCTCATCATATTCTTCACGTTCGATCACTCGACCAACCCGGGTAACACGAGAATAGCTGGGGATAAAAATTCTTCTCACCTGCGCCCACATTGGCTTGGTGACGTCATCGGCGTCGCTTGTAGGGGATTTTTGGGGGCGGCCACCAATTTTCAAGGGGCTCGGGTGATGGACCACAATTAAAGTGGTTGGTTACCATTTTGAATCGACAAATTGGCTAACTGATCAAGCGTCCCAGCTCCTGCACCCCCCCCCCCCCCGTATATGACGTGCCCACACCTTTCTCAGAGTTGTGTAGATGATCATGATTCAGTGTCAGCGATTGCGATTCAAGAATTGATTCTTAATCTTCTAACAAATGTTTGTGCCTCAGCAGGTCACTGGCCGGGTCACGTGAACAGATCTCACACGGCGTGCCAAAATCGCAGAAGATAATAGATCGTTGCACGTGCGACGCAGGGCACGCATCGCGATTTGAGAACAGATTCTCCGCAGCCATGTGGCGCGCATCGCGCTTCTAATAGCCGCGCGGTCTGCGCAGAGCAACGGCGTACAATGCACACCGAACTGTAAATAATCTACGCTTACTGTCACCATCGCGAGCTGAAGAATTGATCTTAGCAGATGAGTCAAAGGGCAGTCACGTAACGCCGCGCGCAATGAAAATGATAAGACCGTATTGCAGGGATTTGGCGACTCCCGTGCAGAAATTCTATACAAACACCAAACACGCCCTTCCTTACAAAATCTATATGGAACGCTTCATGGTTATTGCTCCGAGCCACACATGTGGTGCATTCAGAGATGGAATTTTACCATTCTTTGCAAACGGGTTCAAGGACTTCAAAACAAACCCCACCAGGACAACCACCGACAAAACATTGGTTCATGAAAACCTAAAAAGTTCTAGTTTCTATAATCAGTTTTCTTTACATACAAAACAATTGTATAATTAACAGTCAGAAAATTACAAAAGAAATAATTGCAGACAGGGCATCCCGGAAACGCTGCACCAGGACCGCTCACCGGAACTCGGGTCGTGACACTAATTTCGGCAAAATCTGTGGTCGCAGATGGTGCCAAAACATCACGATGGGGGCATTTGTACCGTGCGTTGCACCGGGGGGGACGGGGGTGTCGCAGTGGCAGTATGGCTCGGCCCGATTACCCCCCCCCCCCGCCGTCGCACGCGTTTACCCACAGCCCCATGCTCCCAGCCCAGTGACAACCCTCTCACCAGGCCCGGTGTCCAGGTTTCCCCGACACATGCCCGTAGCCATGCCAACAAAGTACCGCATAGGGAGGCTGTGGCAGCGTGGGGAGACACCTCGAAGCGATACCATGACATTGCATTTGCCCGCGCGACAGCCTCGGCAGTCCCTATCACGGTGGCGCCGAGGCGCTTGGCGACCAGGATCTGGTTGGCTGAATGGACGGACGGATCAGCCCACGCCTGCGCCCCTACCCGACTGCGCTGGGAATACGAGCACTCTGGCCGAAAGCAGCGAAAGGGTTCGGAGCCTCCAGTCGGCAAACGTGAGTGGGCGGACAGGAGGGTTTGCCAGCCAGGTTTTACTTTCGCCACCACTGCATGGCTCTCGGGCACCGGTGAGGACACTAGGAGGTGGAAGAGGTGGTACGAGGGGGTCAGGGGTCAAGGTTCGGGATCAGGGCTCGTGGCCGGCTCGGTGGGGCCGTCTCCCTCGGCCGGCGCAGGCTGCTCGGTCTCCATCACCTGCAGCTCCTCGCGGTCGATCATGGTGGGGTCGATGGCGGCGTAGGGCGTCACGTGGAACTGCCGCAGGTGGATCTGGTGACGCGCGGTGGTCGACCGGCAACAGTCAGTTCAGTTCACGTAGTCGCCAACAGGAAGGTTCTCACATCAAATATCACGATTCACAACTGATTTTTGTGGTAGGCCACGCAATGACATGGTAAGGTTTGTGTCACAAAGACTCGCCACCACCTGACACAGCCAAACAAATTAAGTAGCCATGTGAACAAGGGTTTAACGCGACACATTACGATCATTTCAGCTTGCCCACCGGCGAGTTCAAGAACGATTCCTAAAGCCAGATGTAGCAATTGGATACGTCTCAATTGAAACTACGTCAGAATGATGAGTGGTGGAGGGTCTTAACGACACAAATTTGGCTCGATCATTTTATGTGGCCTAACCAAAAGATCGATTATTATGAATTAGTCAACCAACCTATAGTCAACTACCACGGGCAACACAGTGGATAACAAGAATCGATCAATACACAACTTGCTAATCCACTCTATTAGCATGCAGGCAACCCCCAGCCAATCGGCATAGTTGATCAATGCACAATCAACGAGCTCGGTTAAATAATACGCGGTCAACGATCACACAGCCACCCAACATGGTGTCAACCGGAAGCAGTGGCGGGGGGGGGGGCAAATGCCCCCCCAAGGATCCGATCGAAATCCCTAATTTCGATCGGATCATTGAGGTTTATTAGTAATAAATCGGCATTTTGCAACCCCCACTGCCACTGTGTAGCATATTATGTGCCAGGGACTCTATGAGATGATAAGACAATAGTTTTAGTCCATAATTGGCAATAAGTAACGGCAAAGCGGTTATTAGCGACTCACAGAATTGTGCGCAGTTGCGTATACAGTACACGACTTCCCTGAAGGCATTCACCTTCAGCGAGCGCGATGCCGATCACACACGGTTCGAATTCGACCCTCGATCGATGGCTGTGCCATCGCCGCACACGCGTTGAATAAAAAGCAAGGGACAAGTCCTTATTTACAACTCCTATCATTTTTCATTGCTGAAGGGGTTGCCCCCCCCACCTGAAAATCCTGGCTTAGCCACTGACCACAAGTCAACCAAAACAGTCAATCACAAATTAAAGAAAGGTGGACGTGTAATTTCTATACAAATTACAAATTGCCACGCGACACCAAAGTAAAACGCCACTTCACGCTGGCGATTGCCGACGTCTTTCACTGTCACCGCGGATGTCAGCACTTTGAATCGTGATTGAATGTGGGGGGGGGGGGGGGGGGGAGATGTTCAAAAGCAAAACCCCCGTATGCAACGCGTCCGGAACGTACGCTTAAAATCACTCTCATTCATTTCCACCCTGCCACCGGCGACAAACCACCCGACCCCCGGCACATGACCCGGCCCACCTGGATGTGCAGGATGACCTCGGCACAGCGGCACAAGTAGGGGAAGTTGCCGCCCGTCTTGAGGTGTGCTCGCTTGGCTGTAGGGTACAGCTTGTACATGTCCTCCTTCGCCGAGGAGGTCAGCGCGCTCTCGTCAAATACCTACGGGGAGGGGGGGGGGGGTCAGGGTTCTTCACGTCAGTCGAATTGGCAAAGCCAAGGGCTCGTCAAGCCAAGCTGGTGGTGCAGGGTTGCGCCGGCGTGGCTGGCAATTGTGTGGGAACATGGCGGATGCGGCGAGGTAGCCTTTGCCGTTTGAACGGCAGGGCCGCCCTGACGCTGGAGTTCACGTTGTGCACGACGAAATTAGTGGCCCAAATATTCCGTCAATGTAGAGTTTTTAATTGACTTTAGTTCACGATGACCATGATGAGTCGATGAAAAATCATCACACGTGACGATGACTACCACTGCCCACCAAAGACAAAAGCGCGATGATGACTGTAACAAAGCGAAACGAACGAGTCTGAACGAAGATACACACCAAGATGATCCATTAGCTTTATTAGAAAGTGGTCGATTCGTACATCGGGTCGGATACTGGCACGCACCCGTGGGTGACCCGCAATATGTGTTGGAACCAAGTGGTTTTGCGGCTCGCTGTTTGAAATCGGGGTCAGTTTGAGACGTGAAGATGACACGATGAACGTGACCTAAGCCCCATAACACACAAGCTTGTTCCAACCTGCCTTGCACGTGACTCATGGGTATCTTATCTGAAGGGGGACTCTATAGACAGTGGTTCAATGAAAGAGACTGGACGGAATGCATGGAGATGTGAGATTAGGATTGTGGCAATATCACGTTTTCTGACACAATATTCTTACCCATGTTAGTTTTATAATTTTTTCACGATACATATTAAAATGTTCATGATAGGCAATACGATATCAATGCTCACCATATGATACCTACGGGAAGTAAATCTTTTTATGAATTTTCTCTGTTTAAAAAAGAAATTGTGTTAAAATCTGCGGCAGTGCACCAGGAGTACTCATGCCTGGCTCCGCTACCAGGGGAGAGTGGCCCAGGCTGATCCTGTTTCCACAGATAATTTTTTTCCTGTTTAAACAAAAGTTTGTTTCACATTTTTTTCATTATCTGCATCTCTATCAATCTGCACCTGACCTGCCCGGGAGCTGCATGCTTCCCGTGCACCAGTGTGGCCAACCAATAACAATAGTCAAGGCCTTCACATTCCACCTATCACGTGACGCCATGTCTCACGATGACGAGCCGCCGGGACTGGCACAGACACCAGGGCAGTCACGTGGGCATTGCCCCGTGGTTGTCATTTGATTTATTTATTTTACACTTTACAGTCGTTGAAACACACGGCCACAAAGGAACGAATTGTCAAACGGCAACAATGTCGGAAAGATTGAGGACTCACATCCATTAGCGTGATGGCCACGTCCTTCAGCTTCTGCGGCTCCACGTATGACTTCTGGCAGTTGAGGGTGAGACGAGAGGCGAGCTCGGCCTGGCTCAGGCTCTCTATCTGCACCGCACGTGTATACAATATGCGTTTAATTCAACATAACTTCATCTCATACAGCATTCAAACATGATGATCACCATGGCAAAGCGCTTCACAAGGTGACACATCCAAGAGGGAGGTCCAGTGTTTAGCGACAGTGAGGTTACAGTAATAATATGAACACCAAAATGCAGCCATCTGTAACCTAGTGTGATTTAATCTTTATTTGAAGCTTTCGTGATGGCAGGAATACATTCTCTTTGGTTCTTTCAGTAAAGTCATGTAGGTAGAAATAAAATAAAACAAATCAGGACGTTTCAATCACAACACAAGCAATCTTCATCAGGTAAAACAACCACAGCAAGAAAAATGTTTAAGTAGGTGAGAGAGCTGCCGTGGCAAGAGGTTATATAGGTAAGAAAGGGGGAGGGGCAAGGGGGGAGATAGAGGGGGGGTGGAGCAGGGGAAGGGGGGCTGCGTGAGCCATAGGGGGACAAGAAGTGAGGCTGGGGGGGGGAAGTAGGCGGGGCTAGAAGAGGAAAGCTGAATGTGGGACACGGGGGGAAAGTAACTCTGAAAAATCTACTAGTATTCGGCAGGTATGATGGAAACAACCACAACCAGTTAAGGCTTTACCTGCATAATAACATCCTTCCATTGATTGCTAAATTTGTATCCATCTTCTCGGTTGACGTTATGTCTATGTTTATATATCTGGATGGCTTCATGAACAAACCTTTGATAGTTGCCCGAAGGTTTGCAGAGTACCTTGGTCTCAGAAAAAACAATATCATGCGAGCCCACAGTGTGATAATGGTCAGCCACGGCAGAGGTATTAGTTCTGCCGTGTTTCAGATCTACCTTGTGTTCATGAACACGGTCCGAGACATGTCGTTTAGTTTCCCCAATGTAACTGCTCGCCTACTTCAGCATTTTTCTTGCTGTGGTTGTTCCACCTGATGAAGATTGCTTGTGTTGCGATCGAAACGTCGCGATTTGTTTTATTTAATTTTATTTATACCTACGTGACTTTACCGAAAGAACCAAAGAGTATAGTGTCATTTACACAAGGAAAATAAGCAAATACCTGGAGAGGTTTCCTAAAATAATTTTTGATTTAAATAATAACAAGAAACCAATCCGTAACATCAACCACACAGATTCAATATGCAAACAACATATGCAAATACAATACGTACGTATACGTACCATACAGTCGAGGATGCCACTCAACATCCAAGTTTGTTATTTTCAAGGTCACCCCTCATCCTGATCCTATTCATTAACTTTTAAACTAAAAACACTAAGCTGAGACAATCCTTCGGTTGCTTGACGGAGCTGAACAATGCATCAGAGCCAATGTAGTCACAAGAGTAGCGGCACAAGAGCAGAACAGGAGAAAAGGGCATCCTGAGCCACTTGTAAATATGAACAGAGTAGAATGAGATTCTCAGCCATTGACTTTTATACCAAAGGTAACAACATTGAGAGAAGGGTGAGATCTAGAAAAGTGAATCCTCCGTTTTCCAAATGCATATTGAGTGGCACCCTAATACATAAACACCCATACATACAATAACATATGCAATACATGTATATACAGAACACATCAACCACATATACACATCAACTATACATACTCATCAACCACACATATACGCAACACATGGGGCCGAGATGTGGCCTCGTGGTATACATTTCCATGATGATAAGCCGCTTCTGAAAAAGAGCTACATAGCTCAGTGGGCCTTCGCTAGTGATATACAGCGCATTCGTCGCTTGTAATATACAGCGCATTCGTCGCTTGTTGCAGATGTTCTGCGGGTGTAATATCCATAATGATATTACTTCAAGATTTGAAGCTTTTGTGACTGCAAGGATTCATACTCTTAGGTTTTTTCGGTAAAGTCACGTAGGTAAATTTTTTTAAAAATAATAAATAAATGTATAGAAATAGTAATAGAAATAAAATAATAAATCACGACGTTTCGGAGGCAACACAAGCTTCCTTCATCAGGTGTAAAAAGGCAATAACTGTAGTGAGAGTTATTTGTGATGGGACATTATTACACCTGATGAAGGAAGCTTGTGTTGCCTCTGAAACGTCGTGATTTTTTATTTTATTTCTATTAGTATTTCTTTTGTTTATTATTATAATTTTTTTACTTATTTTTACCTACGTGACTTTACCGAAAAAACCTAAGAGAATTATATTACTATCTGCCGCCTGCCTCACTGGTCATTAGAATAAAAAATGACACCGCGTATTACGGTAAGTCCCCACATGTATGCCACACTTACGCTGCTTCACTGTAACGGCGCCTATGAATTAGGGAAGGTAACTACATTTAAAGTGCCTCGATTCACTATGTCATCTGGGCAGCGTACGTAACGACACGGCGCTACGCCACAACACCACGCCATGGTACCCCAAGCGGGTGCTCCAGCCTCAGCGCTGGTGACGTCGCCGTAGTAACTAACTCCTCAACAACGCCTTCACCAAAATACGGGAGGTGGCCTCGAAATGCAATCTTCTGTATTATAACATTGTTTATTTAAAGTAGTTATACAACTTTTTGGGTTATCTTTAGTCCTTTTATTTTTTTTTGGTACTTATTTAGATATTTTATTTTCCTGTAAATTTCGACCAAAAATATTACACCCAGGAACATAAACATAAATTTATACCATTAAGTAAATGGTAGTAAAGATAGGCTTCTGTTTACGTTGTTACAACTTACGTCGCGTTTTCCAGAGACGCTATCCCCAATGCAAATATGGGACCTCCTGACTCAAATGAAATCTACACAATGGCAATCATTGCCCTGACAAAGAATCCTGATACTCAGTGATGCTTTCCTGGATAAACTAGTGGAATGATCATTGACTCGAGGCTGGGGTGGTCAGCAGCCATTATTGATTTGCTGCACAAAAACAGAGCGGCGAATCGATAAAGGCTCAGTGACACTCGGCAGTGTAACCTCCCTCAATCCTCGGCGAAGTCAGAGTGATTCCTGCTCACTGGAACTCATCTCGTGTTCACAGCCCCATAGAGCCAGTAGTGGACAATCCACATTCCTATGACGGGGGCAAGGGCATACAAAATTATGTATGTGGTATGGAGGGCCATTGCCCAACATGTAACCTATTATATATTTTCATTTCAGAGCCAGTATTAATGACGAACGAGTTGAATTTTAGCTCCCATCTAAAGGGCAACCACGGTTGACTTGCTCAGAAAAGCGGTACTTTCATTTTATTGACCCTGGGGGGATGATGGGCTGAGTGTCGACTGCCTAGCCTCTCCTCTGTGTCTTGCTCCTTCGTGAGACACATAGTACATCCCAAACCAAGGTGAACTCGATTAAAAGACCGTATTAAAGCAAAAGGTTTTAAAGTGGAACTTGACGAGTGGACATCTACTGGACATGCGTGAAAACTATTGGACATGTGTGAAAAAGAGCCTTGATAGCTCATCGGATTCCTCCAGTATAAATAAGCATTCTGATTCTGTGGGGCGGACGAGGGCCTGGCTGGATGCGGAGTGACTGTGAGGAGGCGTGGGGGGCCCACCCTGTCCACCATGAAGTCAATGGCGTCCGCCATCTGGCCGTCCACGCGTCCCGCCGCAAAATTGGACATCACCAGCTTCTTCAGCGCAAACGCCGGCATGAGCCAGAAACTGTGAAGACAGCGCCGGCAAAAACAGAGCAGGGGGATGGGACCACAGAGTGGCCCGGGCATTTAATAAGTAATATAAAAAAAAAAACACGCTTATATGAAATGTACTAGTAATGGCAGAACTCCACGACTCCAGGAAGTGGCTCCGAAACTTGCCATAACGTAAGGGACCGTGGCCAATTACAGCCAATGTCAGTTGACCGTGGACAATTAGACCCATGCCGAAACATAACATATAAAAAAGAATGTTTAAAAATATATATTTTTTTATGATAGAATATAATATTGTCTTCAGTATGACATAAGTATACCAAGTTTGCAGTCGATATCCCATTGAGAAGTGGGTTAAGATTAAGTTACAAGATTTGAAGATACGACAACAACAACAGACAGAGTGAGTTAAAAGAAAGTGTGTACAAACACCTGTCACAGAGGTTTCCCCGGCTCGAGCCTAACGGCCACCCCAGTTAATAAGGCGGGTACGTTAGCCAAAAATACTCCGTAGCGTCGGTCCGAATCTGGACATTAAAGATCCCTGCTTCACTGCATCGCGCGCTCTCGGATGCACTTCTGCGGCCATCTGGAACGCTCTTCCTTCTGATATTAGGAAATCACTGGAGCTATGCACTTTTAAATCTAGATTGAAAACTAATTTCTTTAGAACTGATTTTTGTGTTTAGTTTGTTGTCCTTTCCCCGCACCTCCGGTTAGCTCAACATGCATACATCCCGAGTCGTTATTTGCAAAAACAGCAGTTGGCCATGTCCTGGCGATATGGTCCAAATATTACACAATTATAATAATTATCCGCAGATTACTTAGCTGGGAATAATCATAGAGCAACATCACCCCCTACTGACAGACTGATACCCACTTGCCGGCCAGTCTTGGGTACACCTTGTACTAGCGTAGGGATGGTTGCCACCTGGGGTCCTCTTGGCCAGCCTGCCACAGTTGCCACAGGTGATTGTCCAGCCGAGCAACAGTGGTTGAGATAAGACGCGACGATGCACAACGCTTAAAAATGCTGCGGCATCCTCATCCTCACGAGGTGGGGGGGCACAAACTGCCCAAGTGGGCATCGTCACCGTGGCGATCGTGCTCTCACCTCGTGGAGGTCCAGTGCTGCCGGAAGATGGAGGTGTCGCTGAAGGCGTTGCACAGGATGAGCGAATGCACGCGGGGGGATTTGCTCGTGTGCTCGGTGAACTTCTGAGCCAGGAACCCTCCGAGCGACGCTCCGAATAAGTGCACCTGCAGCAACGTACGGTAAGCACACACATCCCCGCGTGAACCAGAGACCCCCAACCTCTGAGTTACATCGGTCGGACTCACGGGCAATGTCAGTGTGTTGTAACGCGCAACCAGGATGACCGATGGCGACCGGGGGCGGTGACGCGGCCCAACAGTAGCATGCTCGCCGCTTGTCACAGAGGTTAAAAATTCGAACCCAGCGGCTGCCCTGATTGATACTGCGCCCTGTATCAACATTAACAATACTACGCGCCATCTGCATCGCAGTGGACATTCAAGATCGTGTGACATCATTTGCAAGAGGAGGCATTGTGTGTTTGGTGTCAGAGTCCATTTTTCTAAATCTGAAAAAACTGCGCCCACAAATTACTTTGAATCAACACAGCAGCAGCAATCATCGCTACCCTACTGCAAAAACTTGGCAGGACCCTCCTGAAAGGGCCATGAGACTCAGTGAGGCTTTCCTGGGTAAACAAGTGTCATAATAACGGGAAGGTAAGGAGACAAGGTGGTCAGGTGGCAACGCACCTTGTCCAGCTGTAGGCTGTCCAGCAGCTTACGTAAGCCCTCGCAGAACTCTTCCACGTTCCAATAGACCGGGTACTGAAGCTACACAAGACACACAAAGCAGCGGTCACACAGTGTCCATAAAGCTCCCGTGCACAGCAGGGATGATTAGTCGAGTAGAGTATGATGATTGTGATGATGGCAACGTTTATAAGATGATGATAGAGCTGATGATGCGACTCGAACTAAGATCACAGTTCAGTAACCCTGCCTGCTGATGATGGCAATGATGATGTGATTCTCACCAATATGATGTGGTATGGTGATAATTCCTTTTTATATGGCGTTGTTCATGCAAAACTGCATCTCACAACGCTGTACAAGACAACAGCAAAACATATCTGGTCTAACACCGTTTTGAGACTAGGCTCAAAAGAAAGCTGTCTCTAGTGTGGACCAATCAGTTTCAAAGACAATGCATATATAGTAGGTTCCATGAGATGTAGACGACGTAGTCGGAGGCACACTTATTTATTATAACTTTACACTCAGCACAGGCCAATGTATACAACACTTGAAGGGGTAACGGCCCCTTCACCCGTCTAACAGGGAGACCCCACTAACTCTAGCCCGGCTAGCCTACTTCCAGGTCCTCCACTCGAGAGCTAGGGGAGGCTAGCTGATCCAGCTCTGGCCAAGCAGGGATCACGGCACCCTTAGCCACCAGACCTGCTCTTACAAGAGCATCGGCTCTGGGCTCTCGGGGCCACGCCACTGGCTTGCCCTGGTCGGTCCTTAGAAGGACAGCAATCCAGGGGAGTCCCAGGGCCTATCTAGCCGGTCTTCACTCTTCACTGGTTAAGCTGAATACTGAATCCTGAGCCCACCGGCTAACCGCCTTATATAGCAACGCCCCCACGAGGGGTGGGGCCGTGGGGGATCACAGTGCCGTTACAGCCCCCCAGGGCTAACCGATGCGGACGTGGATGTAAGCATCCTTCCGCGTGCGGGCATAACCACCCCTTGTGTGTCTGTTCGCCCTCCCGTAACACCCCTACACATATATTATTAGAGTATGTTTTTTTTTTGCATTCTGACCACAAGTATTGTGGTTAATGCAGACACGATTCCTTGTGAAAGGTTTTAGTTTGGTGTTTTAACATCTTTACACCTGTTTTGTTGCCAGAAAAAAGGGGAAAACCTATTCTCATATTTTGGTACTGGCAAAAGAGGTCCCATGATGATCACACAAATGTTGCCAAATTCCCTTCTCGTGGGTTTGAAGGAGGTGCAATACCCTGGCGTTGCCGGGAAAATACAGGACAGCAAATGTGGACTCAGATCTGTCCCATCTGTATTTGGATAGAGTGATGCTCATTAATTGGTGGAAATAATATGAATAATATAGAGGACTGGAGATATTGGGAGGGAAATTCGCACTGGCTCACTATGTGGCTACCTTTCCCGTGGTTCCTCGTCGCACCACTCAATTCTCTCTCTCTCTTCAAGAGTGAGCGAGCATCGCGTGGCACGTTACAAGGAAAATAAATTATGAATAAATACGTGACGATACGACATGGTGCCCCTGCACCGATGATGGTAATAATGATGATGGTAATAGTGATGGTAATTATGATGGTTATGATGATGGTAATTATGATGGTAATAGTGAATGATTATGATGGGGATAAAGATGTGACGACGCTCACCGAGATCACGCGGTAGCCCTGGCCGCTGAGCGCCTGCATCTGCTGGAAGTAGACGTCGGCCGTGCCGCTCACCGGCGGCAGCATGACGATGGGGCAGCGCACGTGCCGCGGGCCGGCCTCGTACAGCGACCACACCTTCGTGTCGTCCTCGTCCACTATCACCTGCACACCAAAGTCAAAGAACCCCCTTATAGCCTGTAACAAAGCGTTAGGGCAAGTTCTGTTACTGAACAGCACCTATGAAAGTCGGCTGGGCACACGAAGGGAGTGGGTGGCCAGCACCATACCCAGCCGCCTCTGTCTCTCCCTAATCGTGATGTTTACACACCCCACCAGGTACTCGTTTGAGGCCGAGTCAACCTAGGGGAGGCCCAGGACAGGTTCAGATAAACGTCACTGGTGTTGGCCGTGAGGTGGAATCGAACTCGGGTCGCCGGGTTTGTAGCGCAGCGCACGTACCGCTACACCACCGCTCCCCACTTGCACACCACGCCACGAAGCACACGCTGCAAGACAACCATAGGGCAGCCGCACGGTGACCACACGGTGACCACACCGGCATGCCAACCATGCATTAAACCGCAAGAGGTGCCCCGTTGACGATATGTTAACTCCCTCGCCTGGTATGCAGGAGCTTGCAGATTCGATCCCGACCCTGATGCCTGCTGTATATTTGGAGTTTGCATGTTCTCCCCGTGGTCACGTGGATATTTCTCTGGGCCCCCTGGTTTTTCCCTCCACATTTAGAAACATGCATTTAGGGTATTTGGCTGCCATTCAAAAAGCACATGTGATAAGTTACTTCACTGAGCTATCATTTGTGGCCAGGTCGCTTCTGAAAAAGACCTATATAGCAGCTCAGTGGCCTTACCAGGTAATATAATTAGTTAACTTTAGTATAGTAGTAACTATACCCCAAGCACAGGGCAAAGTACATCCCAACCACGCGGTAACCACATGGTAACCACACGTGCCACAATCATGCTTGCAGGTGATGAGCGAGTGGTAAGTGGAGACAATTGGCACTCATCAGTGGCGCCCATGACCTTTGTGGTTATGGGAGGGATGACAATGGTGATGATTACCGTTCGTGGATGAAGGAATTTCAATCAATTAATCATCGCCTGGCAGTTACACGGATTCACAAGACTCGGTGTGACTGCACGCGGTGTCAAACTCGTGACCCTTCAACGCCAAGGCCGCATTGCAGCCCCCCCCCTGCCTGCTCAGCATTCCGCGTGGTGGCACATGACTGATACGACTCTCTCACTCTCTAAATCTCTCACCCTTCTCTCTCCCCTGTCTTATTCCCCCTTCTCTCTCAATTATTTTCTCTCTCACTTTCTCTCTCCCTGCCGCTCTACTTCCTCTTTTTAAACTTGTTGAGTTGCTCTCTGCACAGTAGTGCACGACTCCCTGCAAAGGAGCATGCCCTGGCGTCCTCGACAGAAATTCAATACTCAACTCATAATTCAGGAAAACTTTATTTTTTATTCAGGACTGACTAGAAATGTTACATTCCTTTGACGGGCAAAAACTCATGCATTGACACTTCTTTGCTTAACCTAGGACTGTACACACTGTGTGCTCAGAACCACATGAAAGACAAGACGTGACTCGGGCTTCTGTACTTAGAAACAGTGTTGAGCCATCTCGAGTGGGGCTACGATGCTTGCAGTGATTAATAAATGTTGTTTGCGGACCATTTCCGAGTAGAGGCATCATGTGAAATAAAGTCCGGATCTTCCCCACCCGCTAGTGGCCATGACCAGGGGTCAGCAACCTGCGGCTTGGGAGCTGCACGCGGCTCTTTCAGGACTGTTCCGTGACGTTATTTATTAAGGACCACCGTCTCGTGTTCACACGCATTGCGGCTCTTGAAATAGTTTTGTACCGAATTAAAAAAAAACGGCTCTTCTTATTTTGGTTGCCGACTCCTGGCCATGACCCTCTGCGTCAATTTCTGGTCCCACCCTATCCAAGCAAAACTGTAGCGCTACCCATTTACTTAAATAGCTACACTCGGTGAATTGTGAATATCAACCGAGTCCTCGCAGTCACCTCTTACACTGAACAAACGGGGGTCCCTTACATGCTCCTTTCCTCTTTGTTAGACAGATCCCCCCCACCCAACCTGTTTCTGATATTCAAGTAGTCGGATGTTTCACTGACGATTTATTTGAATACTGACGGTAAAAGGCACAGCCCTGCAATAGTCTTGCTCATGCCTCCACTGGCAAAAGGGCCTCTGCTAGACGGAGCGCTAAACAGCACGTCTAGATGTTATTTTGGCCTACTCTTTCCAAGCTGGCCGGAGGTCACGGAAGCGGTGGCAGTACCGACACAAATCAACTTTGATGAAGCCATTTACGCTGAATGGTAGGGGGTGCGAGGGAGTAGGAGGTGATTTCAGAGACTTGGCCATTGATTCAACTTCTTTCATACGGCGGAGGTAGATGCAGAACAACAACTACAATATTGCATTCAGGCGGTCAAGCAACCAGACGACTGCGTCAGGGATCTTCCAACTTAACGTTGTTTCAACCGCGGTATCGGGAGGTCAATGGTCAATCCTACTGAACACAAACCGTGACTGTGAACCCACCCGCTTGAGTGACACGGAGCTCCGGAACCAGTTGTACTCGGGCGAGTGCTTGATTGTACCCATGGCTCGGCGCTCTTTCCTTGCCCAGCTGTGGAATGGCACGAGGGTGATACAATAAAATCGCTTGTGTCAACACAGCAGCAAACACAGCGCCCAGCGCAGTACGCACACACACATAGCTTCCATAATGCATCGGTCAGGGCAGAGTGCAATCACACACACACAGTGGGTCCTTCTCTAGAGCTGCCGCGTTCTCAGGCCCCGTGGGCCTGAGATGTTCCCTGTAACCAAGATAAAATTGGCGCTTCCAGTTGTTTTTACTTAGAGAAGCGGTGTCAGCAATTTTGCACTGCGAGATAAATTTTGCTATGAGGCTGTGATTGGTTGGGGCCAGGAGGGGTCGACACCTCTGCCGGTTGCGTTAAAATAATGTCATGCTGCGTTGGCGTTGGTGCACAAACTGAACACATCTGTCAATAACACTAACCTGGAGAAGAATACGATCTATAATATACTTTTTTGGCATTGGCTCTTCTTCATAGCAGAGTGATATAGGGGATGAGAAAGACCGAGTAAAAAAGCAAAAACAATATACAGTAGTCTGTTCTCCTATAATGCGTGTTTTCATAACGCAAGTTGGACATAATGCAATTGATGCATTAGGGAACACTTTTTATGCGGATGTGAATTGGATCTAACGCGATCGAGTGGGCAGAACTACGTTGCGCGAGTAGGAATAAGCGGTTGTAAGGCTACCTTGGTGTAGCATCACACAAGCCGTTGGGATGCTGGTGGACACTTCTAGATGCTACTCACGCCGCTCAGTCTATGCTCAGCCTACGTACGCATCTCACATGTTATCGCGGACTGTGCTTTACCCTATATTTTATATTATTTATTACAACGCGATTATTCCATAATGCGGTGTTCTTCAAGAACACAACTAGTACCACGGCGTTATAGCAGAACAGACTGTATAACAATTAAGCCCAAAGCAATCTGTGCAAAAACCACCAAAATTTGTGAATCAATGTTCAGCATGGGTTTTTGTGCAAGACTTGCCTTCCCATAAAATGTAAGGAAAAAAAAGTTTCTTAACTTATTATTTCTTTTATTGAATATTTTTTTCTCTTATGGTATTCATTGTGCACGTTTGCATTTCATTTCTTGCACGGTTGCAATCCACTTTGCTCAGTCTGTGTTAGCCACTGAGGTCATGACGGGTTTCATATGCCCCTTGTACCATTCCCCGTTCTGCTGTAATATGGACTGGTGCCTACCTTGTTGAGGGCGATGTTGACACATAAAATATCGATCAATTAATTTCAATTGGGAGACCTCTACTTTTGTAACCTGGCGACTGGGTTCCTCAGGTTGGCGGGCCTAGTGCAGTCGCACACTCACTCGCTACCCCACTGCTCCTTCCTTGTGTCCACGGTGAGGAGAGGTACTGGCTGGGGATCAGGATTGGGATCGCCAGGACCCAGCCTGTTGTGGGGATCAGAGTTGAACTCCGGAGCCAGAGAGGCTCGCGTTTAAAGCTGTGGCATTGATCCACAACATTCACAATGAAGCGGAACTCCGTTCTGTCTCTACAACCTCCAAGGCTTTCAATACCAATATTATTATCACAAGCAGCATATTAAACAAGCAAACTCTGGACTGGTTTCAGCCTTCTGTGTCTCATCATCAAATGCGGCTGGGTTCTGATGTTATTGGCAAGAGCACTCCGAGAAATAAAACGGTACACAAACTCACTAAGCATTGCCATTATGGATAGAATCGTATAGAGTGCAGTAGATTCATTTTTATATGTATCTCCACGTAATTAAACCATGTTTCGCCCATCACTCTATTGGCTTTCCAGACCAACAACATTGACCAACAAAATGCAGATCCACTGTTGAGTTTGCAAAACATTACGACAAATATAACTTACAGTCCTTTGTCCAACCACTGCTGCATAATTCCCCACGCCGTACAATTTACAAGTTTTGAGAGTGAGTGATCCAGCCAGCGACGAGCAGCTCACAGCAAGAGCCCTCTTGGAAGAAGGGCGGAGAGCACGAAAGTTGAGCAACGACAAGGCGAAGCCCTGAAGGAAGGGTGGGAGAGGCACCACTAAATGCCAGCGCGAAACTGGCAGCTGCCCGCCAAAGGAGAGAGAACGGAGCAATGAAAGAACCTGAGGCAGCGCAGCCCTGAAGGAGGGCGGGAGAGGCACCAGCGGGTGCCCGTGTGAAGCTGGCAGCGGCATGCAAAGGGCAAGAGCATGGAGAGAGCAAGGAGAGAGCACGGAGCAGGGGGATGAGCCTGACCAGCCGCCCATGAGGAATAGGAGAGCGCCGGCGAGAGCGCCGTGGGTTCGACCCACACACACACCGACAAGCCCCAGCTGGTAGCCAAGACAAGAGTGAGGAACGGCGACCAGTAGACGAGCTGCGAGCACTATCTGACGACGGAATCATCGCGCACCGCCGACGGCGAGCATCGGCGCCAACTCAACCAGCTGCAACGCCAAGAGGAAGAGTGTTGGCGCAGGCAAGAGCGAAGTGTGTTCAATACACACACATACACCGCCCTAGCTGCCCTGCTGGGAACCCGAGGTATTTTCAGCACAAGGAAGGCCATACCGCGTAAGCCGCCAAGTCAACAAGTGGCAAAGAAGACACACACACACAACACGCATATCGGGACTAATAAGATTGTTCCAAAAAGTTATCTTTGTGTTTCAAGAAGGGTTGCCATTCCAAGGTGGTGTGTCAAATATCAGCTGATCGTGAAAAGCATTGCTGCACGTTGAGTTACATGAATACGATTGTTTAGAAGTATTTTAGTCATTCGTTTTCGTTAATTGCATAATCTTATCAATGAATTAATTGACGTCTACTTTTGCTTTCAGGACATGTTTCTTTATTACTGTTCGTATGAATATTGTCACATTCATTTTTAAGGACTTTTTCCCATCGCCGTGTATGCTCGCTTTACTCTGAGGAATTAACCGATTGTTCTGTTACCCAGTTAACAAATGTAACCATTGAGGGTTATTTGTACGGATAAATGAGTAGGACATCTCGAGGAGAACTGTGTTGACAATTCTGAGCTTAAGTGTTTGCTTGTTAGAATGTTTTAGAGATTAAAGTTGCTAAACAGAGAATAGTCTGAGTGGTGCCTTCCTAAGTTCATGTATAATAATCTTAATTATAAGAACTGTATCCTGTGGAGAGATCTGAATTTTGAGACCTGACAAACACTCAAACATAATAAATAAAAGTTAAAGCAAGAATCCTTGTATTATCCTGATTGATAATACAACCCTAGACAACGAGGCAGAACGTCAATTATCATAATTACACTTGTATAGCTTGATACAATGACACCTTCCTAATTAACATAACATGATTTGCATAATTACATACATTGACATTTCGGAAAATTACACATTTTTTCAATTTTCATTTAATTTTTATAATTCTGCAAGACCCAATACAGTGGTACCTCGGTATACGTCGTTAATTTGTTCCAGAAGGTGGGACTTGTACCGAACATGACGGAAACCAAATAATTTTTCCATAACAAATAAAGGGAAAGGAAATGATCCGCTCCAGAGTATAAGACATTATATTTTATATGGCATATTATACATTAATGGGGTTGTATACAATTATTTACACTACTTATTACTAAAATGCTGACATAAATAAAAATAAATGCATACATTAAAATAAATTGAAATTTGCTAAAATCATTAACGTTAAAATGACAAAAAAAACTCGTGAAAATTCCCAGAGAGTTATAGTAAGGGTTGTGCACTGAACGAGATCTACTGGACAGGCAGACTGAGAGTGGCGCTTTGTTTTCAGTCGTGAACGGGGTATACGCGGGTACGCAGTGACTCATCCCGACCCATACAAGTTCTAGCAAGCGCGTCGTATCCCAAGCAAGACGTCGTATCCCAAGACATTTTTTTCTCGTCAAAACACGACGTGTACCAAATTCAACGTATTCCAAAGCAGTCGTATACCGAGGTACCACTGTATATACAACACCCTCACGCACCAGCACTGTGCAGGCTTGGGCTTCTGATGAGATCTGACGAGATTTTGGGCACATTCCCAAGTGATTCGGCCATTTGTAAACACGCTTTGGTGTTCACGATTTCTTTACCTGACCATTACAACCAAGTCAAACGTGGTGTAGTTTATTTTTTTAAAATACTCCCGAGTTATACTGTACTTAGGAATAGTGGGGTTTGTTTTTATGATGTTCTGTTATCTCAGCTGCCACCAAAGAGTGAAACATCTATGTTCCGTTGTAAAAAAATACCTTTAGGATCGTATACTGTCCTAGATATATCAAGTAGATGCGTTCCTGGAGCTTAGTATATTAAAACGTCGTATATCTAATAATTTATACAATCGTACCATTTCATACGATAAACACTTCATAACTTACCATTAATATTGGAAGCAAAGAAAATGTATATTTAAACTATTATATTTTATACTAAACACTTATAATAAACTGACGTAAATAAAAGGTGTACTGAATCTATATTTATTTTAATTGTATTATTATTTATATAGTACTGTATATCGATACATGTATTATGTATGCATTTCAGTGTATATATTTTCCTTATTTTGTTTCGCTTTCTGTAAATTAATGGCAATACAGAAACTTCGCTTTTCGCATATACGCCTATCGAGGTACTATTACTCTATGCCTTGATCGAGCAGTGGAGTTTATTTTTTGTAACACTTGTACAAGTTTATTTGCCCCCAACTATGCTGCAGTAAAAGGTGTCGCGTTGTGCGACTGCGGTTCAAGCGCCACGCAAAATCATCAACGCTGTTTACTGCAATAACATTTATACAAATCTCGCAATTGCTCAAGGGCTCTTGGTATTTCTGCTCCAACCTGTTCTCCCTTGCCTTGCGCAGTCAACATCAATGCCATGGGGTGAGAATGAGCAACGCCTCACAACACAGCCACCCTCAACGACTGCATTAGGCAGCGCTCGAGAGGCGAGACGCCGAGGCGGGCTAGGCCGCAGCCACGGCCTCGCCTAGAGCCGCTGCGGAACACGAGCCCACTTCCCGCCCGCTCGCCTTGGTAACCCATCGGGAGCCGCGCCCGACGCTCGCGAAACTCTTGCAGAGTTTGGAAGTTTGTGGCCAGGCTTGGTCTCGCCGGCCACGCGGCGCGATGGACTCACGCGTGTGGCCGCCCTCCCTCCCTCCCTCGAAGACGCCGGGGGACGAAGCGCGGCTCGCTGAAGCGACGGCCCCAGAGGCCGGAGGAGGAGAAACTTCCCTCGCGAGCTGCTGCCCCCAACACGGAACACGGCGCGCGCGCGGGCGGGTGACGTCACCGTGGAGGCACGTGACGCGCCAGCGGCCTCTGCCGGAATGAGAAGACGGGGTGCTTGGAGAGTGGGGGGGGGTGTGAAATAACCACCGACACCTCTTCTTCTGCTTCTGGAAGATTCTTCCGGAAGATGAATCGGGTCTCGTGAGTGGGAGCGCCCCCCCCCCCCCCGGGGCCAGAATATATATTTATTTATTTATACCGCAGGAGGAGGAATCCGATGAGCTATGAAGCTCTTTACACACACGTCCAGTAGGGTACGGGGTCAGAACGTTAACAAACAATACAAAAACACGATAGGAGTGCAAAGGATAGGAAAGGTAAATTTAGACGTATAACTTTCGTGACTGCAGGAATTCATATTCTTGGTTCTTTCGGTAAAGTGACGTAGATAGAAAACTAAAAATCTAAATAAAAAGCAAAAAACCAACGACGTTTTGATCGCAACACAAGCGGTCTTCTTCAGGTGGAAGAAGACCGCTTGTGTTGCGATCGAAACGTCGTGGGGTTTTGTGGGGGCTAACGCCCCCTCCTCCGCCCCTCCCCCCTCCTCCACCCCTTCTCGCCGGGCTGAGCCAATCGCGTGACCGGCCTCCCCGCAGCAGCGCCCTCTCTGAGGGACACGGCTCGTGGCTGGCTCCCCACCGCCCGGAGTTACCCCACACACTCCCACGTACACCACCACCACTCATGCGGAGGTGGCTGCGTGCACGCGCGTGCCCGAGGAGCCGCACCTTCGCTCGCCGTATGAATATGCACGCGCCCCTCCCCCTCCTGTGGGGCCGGCTTTAATCCGCTGTGCAGACACAGCACACGGGCACAGGCAACGGGCAAAACGACGGCCGTATTGATGACAATTTACACACGCCCCACCGTTGATGCGATCGTCGCTACGTAAACACACGCTAGCGTCAGTGATCGTTTATGATTGAATACACGCGCGCTTCACACGCCCGCACGTACTCGCACCACACATACGCTCTCTCCACACACAGAAATCACGCTGTGTCGGTACTCTGTGATAAAGTTTATTAATGACGCGTCTATAGCAAGCCCTGGGCGGTCCGGAGTAAATACTCAGCCTATCCCTATTCAATCCCTGAGTGTACTCTCCCCCTACTTCTCACCTCACAGACGTACTCACGGGGTCATACAGACGTGATGGGAGTCGGAGGGACGAGGTCTCTGCCTGGGGGTCGAGTTGTAGCAGCGCTCGCCAGCGTCGCTCGGACGCTGCGAGCGGCTGGGAGTCAGCCCGGGTAGCTCAACCGCTCGAGAAGGACTATGTTTTTTTATCTTCCCTCCCTTTGTCCCCTAAGAATCCAAAAATCCAGGGTCACGTGGTGTTACCTTGCATGGCCAATCGGGCGCCTACCTTTCGATTTAAACCGATGCCCCGCCCTTACCTGGAACGATATCCTCCAGTTCGCCTTCACCCATTGTTTACGCACCCGCCCTCCCCACCCCCGCCCCAACCGGTTTGGTCGGGGTGGCCGTCCCATGGAATACACAACTTCAGTCGGTCCAGGAATTTCCCTCCCACCTCGCTGGGTGTTTGCCCCCGAGACCCTATCTCCCTATGCTGTGAGTGTTCTCATTGCGGTTTGCTCGGTGAGCTTCGTCGTGCTCATACAATGCTAAGCTAATTCACGTGGGCCGCAATGCAATTCGGCCTGGGGGGGAGGGGGGGTCGGCCAATCTCCTGGCACTGGGAAACCTTTGGACATCCTCGCTAGGAGTCCCTCGAGTAAAAACCCATGGTACCAGGTGACCCCCTACGAGACACTACGTGGGTGCGTGTGTGTGTTTAGTGGGGGTGTGCGTGCATTCGTGTGGAGGGGTGCAAGGGGATAGCAGCGCCGGCAGAGTTGCTCCGTTGCTGTGGCACCACAGTTTTTGTTTTAATTTTGATTTGTTGTTTTATATCTACGTGACTTTACCGAAAGAAGCAAGAATATGTAGCGCAAGGGTAAACAAATCACTTCAAAATATATTCCAATAAAACTAAACAATTTTTTGTTATCTTTCCAAGTAAAGCCCACTGAGGTATTAACTTACTTCTCAGAAGCGACCTTGCTATCACAAATGACAGGAGGACGGTGGCGGCCGCTGCCTCCAGTCGGCCCGGCTGTTCGTGAATTCTAAAACACCGTGGCCGTCAAGGAAAATACATGTGTAGAGTAATAGCGCTAGCTACTGACAGAAAGTGGTACTGACAGCGTATGGCAGTACACACGTCAGCAGGTGACAGTATACACGGGGGGAAAGAGAACTTAGGGAAAAGCTCAGGAAGGGGTCCATCTGGAAGCCCCAAGAACCTGCTAGTAGGTTCCAGAAGGAGGGGCGTGGCCAGGGCGGAGCAAGGCCACGCCGGGAGCACAAGAGGGAGTATAAGAGGGAACCCTGAGTGGGAGCTGGGGGCTGTTGCTGAAAGTGGAGTTGAGCGTCGCACTCTCCATCACGGGGGGACGACCTGTCATCCCTGACGGTGGCCCAGTGTATACAGGCACACCTTTACTTGAAGTTGCTTGTGCATGGGATCCTGCAGATCTGGAGGGGCCTGCACCGCAGGACCCAGAGTGGGCCTGCATTTCATTCGTCTGGGACCCACGCGGGAGGGAAGTCAAGGGACGGCAGCCAGAGCGGGAGTTGCAAGAGAGGGACCCCCTTCCAGCACGGAGGTCCGCGACCACCTGTTTAAAGTGCAGTCAGCCGGGCAACATCACCAGGGGATACCGGAACAGCGCCTAATCTTCCACCTCGCCTTCGACGTCCTCCACCCTGCCGACATCCGCTTCCTCCACCTGACAGGCATGTCACGACACATCAGACACTTGGCCGCAACCATCACCTAACGCATTTCGGCTGTTGCGCATGTCGGATTCACACGTCGCCATCCTTCATCTTGTTGCGGCGTGCAGGCGGCGGACTACGGTGACGGATGGGTAATCATGTTGTGTAGAGTAGTGGAGTAGATTGATGCACCGTGTTGTGGCGGCTGTGGCGGGTTCGTCTGCGGTGGTTGGGTTTATCCAGGGGATTGAGGTAAGGGTTCTGGTCAATACGGGAGCGTCCTCAGATAGATGACTCTTTGGATGCGTTGTCGGGCGCGTGGTTATTTTCAGCGCTCGATTTGTTGTCAGGGTTCTGGCAGCTGCCCCTGGATGAGGAATCTAGGCCTAAGACCGCATTCCGAACACCCCAAGGGTTATTCCATTTTAACTGCCTCCCCATGGAGCTGCATTTGGCTTCATCCACGTTTCAAAAGCTGATCGAATTGGTCTTGGCAGTTCTCCAATGGGACTCGTGCCTCATTTACCTAGACGCCGTCACTGTGTTGGGACATATGTTCGAGGAGCATTTGCGCCGATTGCGGTCGGTGTTTGTTAAAGTGTAGGCGGCCAATCTCAAATTCAAACCGCAAAAGTGCCATCTTTTGCAAACATCTAGCCATGTGTTGTTCCCAACAGAATAGCGCTCCTGTGTGACACGCAGGGAACTGTTGGCCATGGTTCATTTTGTCCAACAGTATAGGCCATGGCTTCATAGACGGAACTTTGTTGTGTGCACGGGCCACGTGGCCCTCCAATACTCCCTGCATATTGATCAGCCTTCTGGCCAGCTGTCTCGCTGGCTGGAAACACTGCAGGAATAGTCGTTCACTGTTATCTACAGGAAGGGTGTGTGGCACTGCAACGCAGATGCGCTGTTCCGCCTGATACCGAGTGACCTGTGTGTGTTCTATGGGTGCGGGCCGGTGTAAGCCAATTTGCGGCTGGATCGCCTCAAGTTATGGCGGTGTCCGGCGACGCAGCACCAGCCGCGTTGGCTGCGCCTAGTGATGGCACGCTGGGTCTCACGCATGCTGAGTAGGGACGGCTTCAGACGTAGGACGTCTCATTGTTAAATTTGCGGTGCCGTGTTGAGACAAGAGGCAGTAAAACTGTCCCAGCGGGGGTCTCCCTATGTCACAGTCAACTGATGCGGACGGCCCCGCCTAGTCCGAGTCCCCGACGGGAACCGGGGCTACAACCTCGGGCACCGACGTGGCTGCGGGCTTACAACGCAGGGAGCCGTGACCACAGGCGCACATAATGGGAGCTGGCAACTGGGACAACGCATCGGCATTAGTGTGTCTCAGCCCTTTGTGTTGCACGACTCGATATGAATATACCTGCAGTCGTTCAAGCCACCGAGCCATCTGATCAATCGACTGGTCAATACGAAGCGAATACTGTAACGCCGCATGATCCGTCTAAACAGTAAACTCGTGGCCATACAGATAGGGTAAAAACTGTTGCACAAAGTGGGCAATGGCGAACAGCTCGCAACGGGTAACGCAATATTGCTGTTCAGCCGGTGAAAATACGTGACTCACTGAGGCTAACATGTCCTCTCTACTCTCCTGAACCTGGGAAAGAACAGCCCCAACCCCCACATCGCTAGCATCCGTATCCAACACAAAGGGAAGCAAAACATCGGGGTAAGCTAGGGGCAGCACCTCAAGGACTCATCCTATAGGCGTTCTGCCTTATGGGTAGCTCATAACCTGTATCGATGTCGTGTTCCATCAGCGTAGTGCGGCCTACATTGTAGGGATCCTTGCTGAACACAAGGGTCCCTACTCCCCTGACAGATCGGTGTTCTGTGCCAGGATCTCGTTTACCCAAGACACATCTTCTGCGCCAACCGATAGTACCCCCAAATCCATGTTATTAACACCCTGCACATCGGAACATGAAACCGTAGGACTGACATGCGCAAATAACGTCCCATCCTTTACCACTGTGGGGGTATCCACCATGTTAAGAACTTGTAAAAACAGTGGCTGATTGTTCCACACAAGCGTGTTCGCTGCTGCCAAACAATGGCGACTGGCCACCGATGGCACCGTGGACACTACAAGCAGCGAATCTGACCGGGAAGTGATGAGCAGGGTGCGATATTGCAAAGGCACCAAGACCTGAGCACCCGGCGGGATTGAGACCGTGGTGTGCACAGGTGCCTGAACCCACAGAACTTGCTTTCCCCCTCCATCCAGACGAAAAAAGTACAACCGCCTCTCCGATGGAGTTTCTACACAGTCTTCCTTCGTCAGGATGCGCAGGGGGATGCGGCTCAGAAAATGCCTGCCCAGCAAACAGGGAACCATGAGCATACTGTAGACCAGTACCGGTCCCCGTGTCTTCAGCACTTCGATACAGACTGGCACTACCACTTGCCCAATAATCCCCATACTTCCCCCATTCGCAGGTATGTACCTAGCCTGAACTGGTTCAAGATGACACTGTCCCTTTGGTAACAAGTCAAAGATGCACAGGGATATGATGGTGGCTGATGCACCCATGTAGACCAACATACGTGTAGACGTGTTACGGGAGGACAAACAAACACACAAGGGGTGGTTATGCCCGCACGCGTAAGGGTGCCTACTTCCACGTCTGCATCGGTTAGCCCTGGGGGGCTGTAACGGCGCTGTGATCCCCCACGGCCCCACCCCTCGGGGGGGAGTTGCTATATAAGGCGGAGAGCCGGTGGGCTCAGGGTTCAGTATTCAGCTTAACCAGTGAAGAGTGAAGACCGGCTAGATAGGCTCTGGGACTCCCCTGGATCGCTGTCCTTCTAAGGACCGACCAGGGCAAGCCAGCGGCGCGGCCCTGAGAGTCCAGAGCCGATGCTCTTGTAAGAGCCGGTCTGGTTGGCTAAGGGTGCCGAGATCCTAGCTTGGCCAGAGCTGGATCAGCTAGCCTCCCCTAGATCTCGAGTGGAGGACCTGGGAGCAGGCTAGCCGAGCTAGTGTTAGTGGGGTCTCCCTGTTAGACGGGTGAAGGGGCCGTTACCCCTTCAAGTGTTGTATACATTGGCCTGTGTTGAGTGTAACGTTATAATAAATAAGTGTGCCTCCGACTACGTCGTCTACGTCTCCTTGAACTCACTACACACGCAAGCTAACCCCTGCGACAGAACCTACCAAGATCGATGTCCCAGCCATGTTCGCCACTACCCTTCTGTTACTGCTTCAAGCAGCTGATCCATCCTCCGATCTCTGGATGATGGTCTGCTGCGAGTCTGCTCCACCGGGTTGGTGGACGAAGGTGCCCTTGTCGGTGGGACAGCTGCCTCGGACCCTGTTGATGAGCCGGGGGACGAATCCCGACTCGGCGGGTCCGTTTCTGAGCACTGCTTGTCCCGGGCGCCGAGTGTCTTCTGCTTGGGTCTCCTCTCGTGGGAACTTGCATCGGCTCAGTCAAAATATCCCACCGCTGCCACCAAATGAAAAGAAGACTTGGACAGGTGTACTTGAACTATTTTATTCCGTTGTCACCGTTTGTACACCACAGCAGCACTCATCATCAAACTAACCTCGTTCCCACGTTTTCCAGTCCCTTTTAAACCCCTTCTCCACCAATCACCTTTCTCAAATGTCCCACTCTTTTCCAATCTGCTCTCCACATCAATCCGATCAGCGTGTCAACCACTCACCCACTGGATTGCGTGTCGTGCACGTCAGTGCTCACACGTGAAATTAGACATCCCAGGGTGCTGTTTGAGCAGTCTCTCTTCTTTGAGGTCACACGTGTTAATATAAAACTATTAAAACATTCTTTTATTTTACCAGGTAAGGCCCAATGAGCGAGGTAGATTTGTTTCAGAAGCGACCTATCACAAATGACAGCTCAACGAAGTTGCTTATCACGTGCAAATGTATAGCAACCAAATACTCTAAACGCATGTTCATAAATGTGGAGGGAAAAACCGGAGGACCCGGAGAAAAATCCACATGACCAAGGGGAGAGAGAGAGATATGCAAACTCCAAATATACAGCAGGCGTCACGGTTGGGATCGTAAATAGGCTGTTGTGGGGATACAATGGATGTTCACGCAGTGCGTGAACGTACTTATCATCACTGCGTACCCTTTATAACTGAATGCCACATTCTGCCATAACATTTCCACTGCTGAATTTACCGTTACGCAATGAATGGGAAATATAAAATCAAATCAAAATTCGAATATAAAATGGTATATAATACCGCATTTTGCCAAAGAGGATATTCACATTTACAAACCCACAGCCACACAACAACTGCTCATGAATCCCATCTATAAGTTATGTGGGCTCTCGCGTTCACTTATCTTTTGGAGTCTCATTATTCGCACTTTGTGTATTTTATATAAACATCCCACTCTGAAAGATCTGGTTCATGGTATTCCATTTGGCGTTTCCTGAAGTAACATTTTCCCGAATCTAACATTCAACTTTGCTGGTTGCTTGACCAATCACAGTTTCTAATGTCTTAGTGCCTTCGGGTTAAGTTGTTGGATTTCAAAGAGAACTCCATTACATTTGCTCTACATGCTGCACAACGGGTTGCAATTTGTTTGTACCATCATCATACGGTTACTGCCCACAGCACAGCAAAATGAAATTCTTACATTCAGATTGTTAAAAAACAAGAAAGCAAAAATTGTGAAGCCACACCAGGATGACGCTTGGACATGTTATATTATTAAGGTAGCATATTTAAATGGTTATATGCTTAAAGCATATGTGAAGTTACATGAATCAAAACAGAATTTGTGATCGTAATTATTGGCACCAATATGAAAATTAAATAAATTCGTTGCCTGTTCATTTTTTTATTTCCGACAGTGTGGGGGGTAGTGCCAGCAGCACGCCCGACCGTCTCCCCAGCGAAAATGTTTTTAAACCCCACAACAGGCACTCATTTAAGGCAGAGTCTGTGGGGGCCGTTGGCCCCCGGGGTCTCTCCCTCACGCATCCCCTATTCCGATTGCGTTGCCGCACCGCCCTATTACCCGCTACGGTTTCGCCGGCATTCGAACGCGACGCCCCTCCTGTTACAGCCTCGCGCCGCGCTCCCATGCTGCGAGCATACGTGCGCACAGCATCATCAATCAAATGCCATACACCCCCTCTTTACACCGCTACGTACAGCTCTCGCACGCTGCGAGCGTGTGCCCATCTATAGCCCTGTGCGGCACTCGGCTCCACGTCGAATAACCACGTTACCAATGCGCATCCGTATCCGACACGTACCGAATGTACGCGCACTCACGCACACAGCTCCCCGCGGCACTCACTCACCACTGAATACTCGCGTTATGATCGCGCACCTGTATCACACACGGAGTGAACACACGCGCACACACGCAGCTCCACACGCGACACCCACTCTCGCGCCGCTCTGCGCAGCGCTCCCCCGAGGCGAGCCGCAGCACTACACGCGTTCACACCGCTCACGAGATCACACGAGGCCACGATTCGCTATTAATGATTTATTATCTGCTACCTGGTAATTAATGTTAAATCAGTGAGTCGACGAGGCTGGCCTATTCCACTAAACCTGTACCTATTCCCTATTTATCGGTTATGACCCTACTTTTACCTTCTTACTCACCGTTAAGTGTCCACGGCGGTCCGCTGATCCCTGTGCTAACAGCGTACCTCGGTGTGTCGCACGGACGTCCGGTCGCTGGCTGGAGCTGCGTCTGGTCCTCTGGCGCTGGAGTAAGAGAGCGATTTCCCCTTTGCGCCTCCCTATTTATCCTCCCTACATCAAAGGGATACGGCTCTGAGTTTTTCCTTAACAATGGGCTCGCGCCCCCTAGCACGTGTACGGTGGTTCCGGGCGCTTTTGATATGCTAATAAATGTACGGCGTGCGCGGCGTAAATCCTAATTCATCCCTGTCTTTTGATATGCTAATCAATGTGCGGCGTGCGCGGCGTAAATCCTAATTAATCCCTTACCCTCCCTAACAATGGTGCCTGCGCGCTCAAGCGTAATTATCCCAACCCTCCGTGACTATGCGCAAGAGCCCCTGCGGTCCCGCTATTCATGCTGTCCCGTCCCTCCTCTGCTTGCCCCGTCGACACGTGGGTGGTGTGTGTGGGGGATGCGCTTCAACCGCGGTGGCTGAATGCCCCTCGCCGCGGCCATACCATCTTAAGGCCGGTCGCAACGCCGCGGTGCAAAGTAGTGTCGGGGGAGGTCGTCCAATTCCCTGATCGCCGGAAACCGTGAGAGTTAATCCCGATAAGGGTTTCTCGGATAAAAACCGGTCGATCAGGTGACCTTCCCTTCCAGCTCTATGGGGGGGGGGGGGGGGGGGGGGGGGCGGGTGTGTTCATGTGAGGTGAGGTGAGGGGGATGAGGGGTTGGCTCCTGCCGAACGGCTTCATGGCGGCGGCATCACATAGCCCCCCGAGGTGCCAGTCCCCGTCCCCGGTTGACTGGAGCACCTTGCTTGGGCCGCGCCCACAAGGAAACGTTGCGGGGTCCAGGGGATCCGTCCGGACCTTGTGGCTGTTCTCGGGGCGGGTGGTTCCGTTCTCTGTAGCTCCTGTGGCGGCCTCCTCCTCCACTCCAGCGGCTCTCCCCGTCCTCCGGCACCTGTGGGCTGGGGCACAAACTCAGCAGCGGAAGGGTTTAGGGGCCGTCGTCCGTGCCGTCTCCTGACTGGATCGGGGCGTCTCGGGGGCCCGGCGGGTTCATGTAGTGTGCGAGGCCCCCCAACACGAGGGGTGCGGGTACTCCGGGATTTTGGGGCCTTCGGGTGACGGGGTTCTCTCTCGCCGGGGCCGCTTTCCACGGTTTTAAGTGGCGGACGTTGACCACCGTCTCTCGACTCCTCTCCCCGCCATAAATTAGTACCGTCCAGGGGGAGATCTGCAGCACCACGGTCCAGGGTCCCCGCCAGTAGGTCGTCAGTTTCCCCACCTGCCCGGCCCCGACGCGAGGGGTGTGTAGCCACACCTTAGCGCCTGTCAGGAATAAGGGGGGTTCCATGCGGGGTCGGGTGCCCTGTTCCTGCCGCCGATGCGCGGCTTCCCCTTGCGGGTATGCTCGGCCTCGGGCTTCTCGCAGGGTCTCCAACAGGTGTTCAACGGGGTGGCTTCCCTCCTCCGGCTGGGGGGAAGGAACGCCGAATAGCAGATCTGCGGGTAAACGAGACTCACGGCCGAACATCAGTAAAAACGGGGTTTGTCCCGTCGACGTGTGTACGGTGGTGGCGTAGGCGAAAAGGGCGTAGGGGAGGTGTTCGTCCCAATCCCGTTGATTTGCGGCCGCCATACGTTTGAGTTTCCCCGCTAGGGTCTGATTCATGCGCTCTACCATACCGTTCGCTTGGGGGTGGTACGCTGTGGTTCGGTCCTTCTGGATTCCGAATTCTCGGCACAGTGCCTGGAACAGCTCGGCCTCGAACTCGCTACCCTGGTCGGTGAGGACTCGTTCTGGGATCCCGTGCTTGAGTACGTAATGTTCCACGAATGCCCGGGCCACCACCAAGGCCGTTTTATCAGGGATGGCCACTGCAAAGGGGTAGCGGGTGAAATACTCTACTGCGACTAGGATATACCGGTTGCCTCGATGGGATCGCGGGAATGGCCCCTGTAGATCGATCCCAACCAGCTGATTCGTGCGGCTGACGCGGAACGGCCTTAGGGGTACCTGGTATCGTGCCGGTTTCGGCCCGCACTGCTGACAGGCGCGGCAGCCCTGTACCCAGGCCGCCACGTCTTGTGCCAATTTGGGCCAGAGATACTGGCGACGCAGGGTCTCTCGAGTGCGTCATTCCCCATCTTGGCCCCCGAGTGGGTGGTCATGCACCAGCCGTAGCAGCTGGGGTCGCACCTGGGCAGGAACACAGATGCACCCCGGCTGGCTGGCCTCGGTTAACTCCCATACCACTCCGTTCTGCACACACAACCGGGCATACAAACCGCTCCAGGGTCCTGGTAGGGCGCTCTTTTCCTCCCGCAGTGCCGCCTCCACTGCCGCCAGATCGGGATCTCGCTGCTGGGTCTGTCTCAGCTGCTCGTCTTTCAGGCCCGGGAAGGTGCAGCCGATGTCCTCCTGGATCCGTCCGATCGGGTCCCGAGCCGCGGGTCCCGCACTTGCCGGGCGGTCGACGGGATCCTCGGTGCCACCTGTGAGGGTCTCTGTGGCGCACACTGCACTCTCTCTCGCTGGGGAAGGGTCAGTGGCTGCGGCCTCTCGGGGGTCCGTTGCCTGCCGGCAGCGTCCCCCCGTGAAACATGGGCAGGCCTCCTCCGCCCTTGTCTCGGCGTACACCGTGGGCCGCCTCGACAAGGCGTCCGCGTTTGCATGCGTCCGGCCAGCCCGATACTCGATTTGCAGGTTGTACTCCTGCAACTGCGCCAACCACCGGGCCATCTGCCCCCACGGCTCCTTGAATGTAAGAAGAAACTGCAGAGCATAATGGTCAGTGCATACGCAACATCTCCTGCCGTACAAATACAGCCGGAACTGTTTACATGCGAAAATCACGGCGTACAACTCTTGGCGGGTCATGCAATAGTTCAGCTCGGCCCCACTCAAGGTCCGGCTGGCGTACGCGATGACTCGTTCCGTCCCATCCTGTACCTGTGACAACACCACGCCCAGCCCGCTGCTGCAGGCGTCGGTGTCCAAAATAAAATCGGTGGTAAAATCGGGGAAAGCGAGGGTGGGGGCGTGGGTGAGATGGTATTTGAGAGTGGTGAAGGCCGTCTGGCAGGCCCCCGTCCACTGATAGGGGTGCTTAGGGGAAGTGAGTTGGGTGAGGGGGCGCGCAATCTTGCTGAATCCCTTTACAAATCGACGATAATAGGTGGCGAGCCCCAAAAATGATCTGATCTCCGTCAGATTCCTTGGCCGTGGCCACTCCACTACAGCGCGTACCTTCTCCGGATCGGTGCGCACGCCTGCCTCGCTGACGCGATGCCCGAGGTACCCCACCTCGCGTTGTGCAATGTAACACTTACGTGGCTTGAGCTTGAGATGAGCCGCTCGCAGTCGCTGGAACACCTCTCGTAACCTGGACCAATGCTCAGACAAAGATCTACTGAACACTATCACGTCATCCAGGTAAATCAAGCACTGTTCCCATTGCAAGCCCCGCATCACCAACTCCATCAGCCGCTGGAACATCACGGGCGCGTTGGTGAGTTCGAACGGGAGTACTCAAAACTCGAATAGTCCCATTGGGGTGGTGAATGCGGTTTTCGGCCGATCCTCCTCCGCCATCTCCACCTGCCAGTACCCGGATGCGAGATCGAGGGTGGAAAAATATCGCGCTCCGGTGAGGCTGTCAAAAGTGTCGTCGATGCGGGGTATGGGGAAGGCGTCGCCGAGCGTGACTGCGTTCAGTTTACGGTAATCGACGCAGAACCGGGTTGACCCATCCTTTTTCATTACTAGTACCACCGGGGCTGACCAGGGGCTCGACGAGGGCTGAATTATGTTATCGCGAAGCATGTCCCCAACCGCCTCTTTGATCTGGGTGCGTTCGGGTGCGCCCTCTCGGTACGCAGGGAGTTTGATGGGTCGGGCTGCACCGGTGTCAATTTGGTGCTTAACAAGGTCGGTCCGACCCACGTCCGAGTCGTGTTCACTGAACACGTCGGCATACTCCCGCAGTAACTCGCGCAGCCGATCGGCCTCTCCTTTAGGTAAATCTGCCCATGGCACATGTAACGCGTCGAGCAGGGGGACGACCTCGGCTCGGGGAGTCGGGCCGACTCGCCAGGCCAGGTCCTGGTCACCCTCCGAACGACCGGGGTCCTCAGCCCAGAGTGCGAACACCGATTCGTCAGAGTGGCGTGCGTGCAAGGGGTGTACAGTGGCGATCGGGGTGCGCCGTCGCAGTATCGCTGGGGTACTGTGGGGGTTAAACATCCGCATAAACAATCGGCCCCCATCTGTGTTTACCAACGTGGCGGATCCCACGACCCCATACCGTTTCGCCAACTCCGGGTGAGGAGTTAGCATTACCTCTCTTGATGGTCGGAGCGCGGGGTCGGTGGGGGATGTTGCTACCGGCACCAGCATCTCGGTGAGCGGCCCGATGGTGACTGCCGTCGCCAGGATAGCGGCCACAGGTGCGAAGCGGGGGCGCGTTGGTTCTCGTCCCAGGAACGGTATCCGCTCGCCGTTGCTCTCCATGGTGGCGCATCGTTGGCGGGGTTGCACGTTGAGTCCCAGCTGTTCTAAGAGGTCGGTACCTGCGATACACTCGTGACACAACGCACTCGACACATAGAACTCCTGGGTGCACACCTGGCTGGCTATGCAGACCTCTAGGGTGGCTCTCCCCAGCAGCCCCATTCCGGCTCCGCTCGCAGTGTGCAGCGCGTGGTCCGGTGCCTGCAGGTGACGCACGTCGACCCCGATCGCGCTGCAGTGCGCTGCGCTCACGAGCAAGGCCACCGCCCCCGTGTCCAGCAGGATTCGGGTACGCATTCCGTTTACTTCCCCTTCCACGAGCGACGTGGCCCCCGTGATCCCTGCCACCAGCTCCCATAGCCAGTCGCCATGAGTCACCGTTTCTGTGGGCGTTGTTGCTGGAACCTGTGTGGAGATCACTCGCTCGCCATTATTCTCACAGCTTGTTTGTGTCGGGGCTACGTCGATTTCACCCCCCGGTGGTCCCCTCTCTAGGGGGGCCTTAGTGTTTGACCTTAGCTCTTGTCTAGCTCGGGCGACCTGAGGACAGTCCCTCCTGAGATGCCCTCGCCGATCGCACACATAACACGCCCGGGGAGGGGTGGCGGCTCCATAGTGGGCTCTCTTCCCACTCCCTCCTCCCCCAGTGCGCTGCTGCTCATACTCTGCTTCTAGTCGGGCTATCCTTCCAGTTAGCCCTCCTACCGTGGAGTCTAGTTCTCCCATCTCGGATCGGATGGTCTCAACGGAGGATTGCAGTTTGGTCATATTTTTATTCGTTTCCTCGCGTGCTTGGGTTATCATATCTCCCATGCTGGCCTGTAACCCGGCTACCCACCCCGGGGTTTTTTCGCTGGGTCTCTGGGGCTCCCTTGCCCGTCCCCTTACTGCGATGGCGAGCTCTTCCTCCTCGTCGGAGAGTAGGCTCGCTACGGCGCACTCTCGTCCCCTCCCTCGAGGCTGCGCGCGCTCACCCGAGAGTTTCTCGCATTTGCGCGCACGCTTGACGAGGGTGTTAAAGGAGAGGCGTGCACCGTCGACATTTGGCTGCCACCACGGTGTTTGTGCCAAATATCGCTGGACTTTACCGGCGGCGAGGCCCTCAATTATTTTTGCCTCGTACTCCAGGTACGCGAGCTGGGTCAGCGTGCGTACATCCTCGGCGTAATCTCGCAGATCCTCGCCGGGTTGGCGACGGCGTGCCTCTAAGGCCGTCTGCGCCTCCTCCTCGTCATAGGTGCCGAAGCGCCGTTCGAGTTGGCACATTAGTTCCTCCCACTGAGTTTGTGCGCTTGCGGGCAAAGCTTCCACAAAGTCAGCTGCCCGCCCATCTAAATGTAGCTCTAACTGCTGCAACGCCTCCTCATCTGACCACCCATTAATCTTTTTAGCCCCCTTGATGCTGCGGGCAAACGATTTCCATGATGGAATCCCTTTGCCCGTAAATGTGCCTTTTACTTTAACTTGGGTCGGGGGGCCTCTCTCCCTTGGGGGCGCAGGTGATCGTCCCGTTTCTGACACCAATATGTGGGGGCCGTTGGCCCCCGGGGTCGCTCCCTCACGCATCCCCTATTCCGATTGCGTTTCCGCACCGCCCTATTACTCGCTACGGTTTCGCCGGCATTTGAATGCGATGCCCCTCATGTTACAACCTCGCGCCGCGCTCCCACGCTGCGAGCATACGTGCGCACAGCATCATCAATCAAACGCCATACTCCCCCTCTTTACACCGCTACGTACAGCTCTCGCACGCTGCGAGCGTGTGCCTATCTATAGCCCTGTGCGGCACTCGCCTCCACGTCGAATAACCACGTTACCAATGCGCACCCGTATCCGACACGTAACGAACGTATGCGCACTCACGCACACAGCTCCCCGCGGCACTCACTCACCACTGAATACTCGCGTTATGATCGCGCACCTGTATCACACACGGAGTGAACACACGCGCACACACGCAGCTCCACACGCGACACCCACTCTCACGCCGCTCTGCGCAGCGCTTCCCCGAGGCGAGCCGCAGCACTACACGCGTTCACACCGCTCACGAGATCACACGAGGCCACGATTCGCTATTAATGATTCATTATCTGCTACCTGGTAATTAATGTTAAATCAGTGAGTCGACGAGGCTGGCCTATTCCACTAAACCTGTACCTATTCCCTATTTATCGGTTATGAACCTACTTTTACCTCCTTACTCACCGTTAAGTGTCCACGGCGGTCCGCTGATCCCTGTGCTAATAGCGTACCTCGGTGTGTCGCACGGACGTCCGGTCGCTGGCTGGAGCTGCGTCTGGTCCTCTGGCGCTGGAGTAAGAGAGCGATTTCCCCTTTGCGCCTCCTTATTTATCCTCCCTACATCAAAGGGATGCGGCTCTGAGTTTTTCCTTAACAATGGGCTCGCGCCCCCTAGCACGTGTACGGCGGTTCCGGGCGCTTTTGATATGCTAATCAATGTGCGGCATGCGCGGCGTAAATCCTAATTAATCCCTGTCTTTTGATATGCTAATCAATGTGCGGCGTGCGCGGCGTAAAACCTAATTAATCCCTTACCCTCCCTAACAATGGTGCCTGCGCGCTCAAGCGTAATTATCCCAACCCTCTGTGACTATGCGCAAGAGCCCCTGCGGTCCTGCTATTCATGCTGTCCCGTTCCTCCCCTGCTTACCCCGTCGACACGTGGGTGGTGTGTGTGGGGGATGCGCTTCAACCGCGGTGGCTGAATGCCCCTCGCCGCGGCCATACCATCTTAAGGCCGGTCGCAGCGCCGCGGTGCAAAGTAGTGTCGGGGGAGGTCGTCCAATTCCCTGATCGCCGGAAACCGTGAGAGTTAATCCCGATAAGGGTTTCTCGGATAAAAACTGGTCGATCAGGTGACCTTCCCTTCCAGCTCTATGGGGGGGGGGGGGGGGGGGGGGAATGCGTGCGGGTGTGTTCATGTGAGGTGAGGTGAGGGGGACGAGGGGTTGGCTCCGTTGCTTGGTGGTGGCGAGGTCGGGGGTGGGGCGCCTGCCGAACGGCTTCGTGGCGGCGGCATCATAAGTCCACCAAACTAAAGACAAAGATTCCCTGTATAGCCTTACAAGACTGTTGGGGCAAATGCTGTTAGCGAGCATCTATGAAAGCCGGCACGGCATACGAGGAGGTGGGTGGGCCAGCACCACGCTTGGCCGCCTTTGTCTCCCCAGCAGCAATTTTTACACACCACATCAGGTACTCATTTGAGGCTGAGTTGCCGTAGGGGAGGCCCAGGACCAGTTCAGATAATCATCACTGGTGTTGGTCTTAGCGGGAATCAAACTCGGGTCGCCGGGTATGTAGTGCGGAGAGTTAACCGCTACACTAACGCTCCCCTTTATCTTACTGCACAGACAGAGAGACATGCACGTCGTAAGTGGGATCGCAGGCAAGAGGAAGGATTTTTTTTATTAACGAGAAATGAGAACAGGTAGCACGGTACAGGAAGTGGACTTTATTTGTCATATAGGCTTTGAGTAGAGAAACCGGCACAGATGTAAATATAGCAGAGGAGAAGAATTTCTCAACCCAGCACTTGAATTGGGAAACGGAGTGAATGTAGTGGACAGCTTGAGCCAGTTCATATGAATGTATTGGCGGTATACCAGTGGTGCATTGCAAAAAAAACAGACATTTTAATGCAAAAAAATATTTTCCCACGATTCGCAAATCCCGTTCAAAAAATTTTGCGGACGTGGCGGTGATGCGTCAAAATCAGTTCTCGTGATGTTGAATCAATTGGAAGACGAATGTTATGAGCGGCTGAACACGAAGCTTCACAGTCTGTTGTTGAATAGCACCCAGCCTTGAGGACGATTGGCTCCATATGCCAAAAGATGGTGAAATGGACACGTGATGTGTCACCCAGAACCTTCTAGTAGGATCTAGAAGAGGGCGTGGCCGAGGGCAGAGCCAGGCCACGCTCAGAGGCATAAAAGGGAGGTCCCGGGAGCCGATCGAGGCTGTCTTCTGGAATCAACCCGTCGTGCGACATCTCTTTGGTCTTCGATCCTCAGTCTTCAGTCCTCGGTTTTTACACTCGGTATCGTGGGTCAGACCGTGTGTTACTGACTGACCCGGTTATGTAGTTACCCCGTTGTGGTCTAGTTAACCAGTTTACATTTCTGTAGTTACCCTGTTGGGGTCGAGAAATAAACGTATTGCCTCCAAGTTCAATTGTATGCCTCCGTGGAACCCCCTACACTTGTATCGGTCACCAGTTACCATTAAATAACGCTTATGCTTTTTTTGGAGGCTACTTTTTCTTAATTTCTACATTCTCTTGTCCATCACTCTCATCTTGAAACAGGATTTCTCCACAACTCTGGCTGTCGCCTGATAAGGCTGGTTGTAATTACCGGCGAAACGTTGTACATGTTATGGGTTACTCTCCAACACACGAGTGTGCCGAACTAGTAACGAATTGGCATGTTTTGTTTTGGGTATAAACCTTACTAATTGGTTGTTGGGTGGTAATGGGTTGAACGACATTCATATTTACGGGATCTAACCCGAAAAACCTCTTATGGATATTGGTTGTGAAAGCCTACGACATGTTAAACTCTCATCTCTCTCTCGCTCCCTGCATCACAGCTCGTTTGTGCCGGTCACTTGCAAGTTGATGATGATCCAACCACAGGACTCGTGGGATTCCCCCATCCAGCGAAGACAATGTACTGCACTAAACTGTATCCACCGTGAGTACGGTGACACCACGGTTAGTTGTGGTTTATCTACACCGCACGATTGTGGAACTGAGAGCTCGCCACTGTCGGTTGTGACAAGGCACAGGCCATGAGTGACAATGCCCGGAGGAGCAACGACAGCAACAGTGATTCACTCGGCTACCCCAGAAGAACATCGACCACTGACTTCTCACACCTCACCATAGAACTGTGATCAACTGTTTGAACCATTGTGCGCAAGTTGTGTACCCTGGTTCTTCGGGAATGACTTATTAAAATCGTCCTTTGCACTCAAATGATACAAAAAAACGAATGTATTTTTCTTCTGACAATCTACGGTTTTATTACGAAAATCAACGTTACAAAAACGCGCGTACGCCACCGCTTACAATTCGAGAGAATAAAAAAAGAAACCACAGAAGTGTCTCGCGAAAACGCGTCGCACGTGTCTTTCACGCGACTGCACGAATCAAAATGGCCCACGAGCAAGGGGAAGGTTGTTTTTTGGTACCACTTGGAGTGGAATCTTGCAACCAGCGTGCACCATGGGCAATGTCGACCATGGGAAGTGTCCAACGTGGGCCTTGACGCCATGGCCAGAAGGCTTAACGTACACGTGTCTGTTTCATACACACACACTTCCCGTTCACTCATATTCCGTATGTGTTTGATGTAAAAAAAAATCTCCCAAAGTGAGAATTCGTGAACAATCTTTTTCAGAAAAAAAAATCCACCATGGTAATTTTGCTGTCAGAAACATTTGTGATCTAGAGTAGAAATGCTTCAAGAAAATCATTATTTGCGTTTACCACCCTGGGTGGCATCAATGAGAAATATTTAGGCCACTGGCTCAAGCATACAGACCATCAAATTCTTGAGGACCCAGGTTGAGGGATTTGTAAGACGTGTGTGCGAGAGCCATGGGTATGGAGGCCAGATGGCAATTTCAACAGCAGCACTGTCAATGTATGGAATTTGTCACCAAATGTTAATACGTACTGGAAGAAATTGCATGTTAAAAAATTCTCAGTTTATTTTAAGCCAGATTCCCATCACCTATCCAATGCAGCATTGCCAGAGTTGGTTAATGAATTTTGGACCTCCAGTATAGTTAATAAATCCCAATTGTTTTGGTGACAAATACCAAATCTTTGCATGAATAATAAAAACCTCGAGATGTAGATTACAAGACCTGTATGTTTGCACCTGGAGAAACAAAGCAACCCGAGTTTGCCAAAATAATTCCAACAAAACATCTCATGATGACAATGAAACACAATTCAAAAGCCAGTGACTTCCTGCTCAAATGAGCATCGACGCATCAGTGGCTTAACGCTCGTTCTTTGATTTACAGCCAAGCCAGTGACCGAAATGCCACATTACTATGCGGGGGGGGGGGGGGTGATTGTATTCATAAGATAAACCAGTTTTGACTGCCTCCGTAAAGTCGTATTGGTTTTATTGATCCCGGAGGGATGATGGACCAAGTCAACCCCGAAATAGGAATTGAGCTCAAAACCTTCCAATTGCGAGCCGATTGCTCTGCCGCAGGGCCACCCGTCCGGTGAGACAAACGGATGAACTGTGGCAAACAGAAACATCTGCGTGAGGCTTTCAGAATACGTAAGGTTTTTGGAGAAACCTGTCTGGTAAAGCGGGTTTATTTAAATCTTAAACCTTCAGGCACTGCGTCTGCAACAGTGGCTTTGGAAGCACAGCCATAACATATTTGATCACCAACAACAATACTTACATTGTGACTGAAAAGCAGCACTATATATAGTAATTAAACAATATCGTCTCTCTGTGTGGAAGGCAGAACGTTGAGACTTACAGCATTGCATAAAGAATGATATTGCTTAGTAATGCCCTTGCTTGGATCTCAGAAAACCTCATTGAGCCTCGGACACTGCTTTTCACGAGGGTCCTGCTTGCTACACGAGAACGTTTGGCCAATTTCAAAACCAATAGGTTTTGTAAAACGCCAAAGTTTCATATCTTAACAAGCAAAGAGGTAGGGATCCTGTCTATGGCTAAAAGACTGCATCATCATCAGCATCAGCGGCCCCTGCTGGATAAATGCCTCACCAAGTCACCACCACCACTACTCACGATTCTGGAATGAAAGTCAACCTAGCATCTGAACATGAGTTAATTTCATTGCTCCAGCTCCTTAGTGGCCGTGCTCTCGGAGGCATTCTATTCCTTAGCTAAAAGGAGTCAATGTTAAAGTTCTAAAATAACATCCCATTCATGAATTCATTCAGCCCATCATCTCTGCATGACTGATAAAATAGGTACCACTTTGGGCTTTATCAAGTGGTACTAATTTTGTTGATTAGTATGGTTGGTTACATACGGTGCAAAAGAAGTTCAATATATAAAAGACGTGTTGGCTGTTCCATAAAAATATGGAATTACCACCCCTGGGAATGGCTGTCACCCTATGCTCGTTATATAGAGTTTCAAAATTAAAAACACAGTTTGCTATTAATAGCAGAAAAAGTAACAAAACCACTCCGACTGAGTTTGATTTTTGTATAAAAAGTGCCAATAATGCAAATATCTTGCAGTAAAAATATAATAACGATGATACAGCGCTAGAAGAGGTGAACAATGGCTTCCCATCGGTGATGAGAAACACTATGAACGCGAACAGCGAGACAAAACAAAACTATGCATGGGAAATTAAAGTGACTTTACTTATACTTCCCATCCGCAATTTACGATTCATCGGAAAGGTAAATTAGGTATATAATTAAATGTATACCTAGGGTGTGCACATACACATCAGCAACATCTCACCAATGTAACATCTACAGCATCTCTTTGGAACAAAAACTTTCAGTGTTCTGTACAAATTTCTACAACAGTCCATGGACTGAAAAAAATGGCGGCCATTATTGCGTAGAACGCGTGCAACCAGCCAATCACGTGCCAGCATGTCGTCACGTGAGGTCTGACGACGAATCACAACGCGAGGCTGTGCAGCGCCAAGCTATAAGACTTCTGATATTACATCTGGAGCAAGGCTGGAAAACCTATTCCTTATCCAGGGCCAAATAGGACTTTCAAATAGCTTTGGCGGGCAACCACACACGTTGATCACTTATGTCACCGCAGGAGGACCTTGCAGTGACAAACGTGGCCCGAGTGCGGTGAAATTAAAAGTAGTGTGCTGTTATAAGCTCAAAATATTGCCCTCTAGTACCCGACTAGTGTGATTAAGATGCTTGCAGCAAAGGATAAATAATGCCGTTGCAAATTGGCAGGCCTTACGGTGGCGGGCCACGTGAAATGAAGTCACGGGCCACATTCAGACCGCAAGCTGTCGATTCGGCACTCCTGCATGACCAACCTCTTGACCCACGGCCAACTAACTTTACGTTGCCAGAGCCGTTTAAATTTGATTCAGAATCCTCTCCCTGCCCCCCCCGCCCCCCACTGCACCGTAACTAACTTGCGGTGGGACCAGAGGTTAGCGCACCGCGTTATGAACCCTGCCAGCATAACATCCATTCCCGGCTAGCGATCAACATCATAGTGACGAGTAACATTTGACCAATTATGCTCCACTGCCCACTCCCCATAACCCCGGCATCTGCCATCCCCACCTGCGCTTACCAGCATGGTAAAGCGTGATCAGATATCTTTCTCCCGATGAAAATACAGCCTTGAAAGAAAGTCCTCGGTCGCCTGATTTCAGCAATCATGACAGTGGCAGTGTAGATGTGGGTAGGCCCGTTTCCAGCAGCAGACTGACAAAGGGCCGCAACTTTGTACGAATCATTTCATGGTTTTATTCAGAGGCTGAAGGCACAGTCTGTCGATCATGTCTTTCATTTGTGGTATTCAGTTGTTCCCCAGTCGAGACCAGCAGTGAGCTTTGCCCCTATCTCTCATATAGACATATTGCAGTCATCTCTACAGGAACGCAGTTGCCTGTAGACATGGTTCATGATAGACTTGAGCTATGCACTTTTAAATGAAGATTGAAAACTAATGTCTTTAAAACTGCTTTTTTGTGCCTAGTTTGTTGACCATTCCCCCGCACCTCCGATTAGCAGTTGGCTACATACGCGGCGAAAGAAGTTCAACATACATACAGTACATACTGCCCATAGATTAACACGACACAGACTGAAACCATCAACTCGCTACACTTGAGAAGCCCGTTTAATCACAGGCGGACGAAACCCGCATTAGAAATCTGGATCTCAGTGATGCCGCCTCCACACTCTGACCTCTGACGAGCCACCCAGTGACCTCTTCGTTTGGGCGACAGCTCACCCGGGTCTCAATGGAGCCGCCACTGGCAAGGTAAGCAGCCACCCTTCAATGACATAGAGTCCACCTTGAACAGGGGACCCGAAACACCATGGAAGGATATCTCTGGAAATGAGTGGCTCAAACCCCCCACAATTCCATCTCAATAACAGCAACGTCAAAGTGTCCCTTTATGTGTCCCTTCACGGCAACACCATGCAACCCGACCCCACTCCGACCTGTCTGTGCAGCAGTGATGCTGGACAGCATGCCAAGCCTTCCCCGACCACCTGAAGAAGGAAGCCAGATAATGGCAATTACAAGTTGTGGAGCATTAGCCATCGGTGGTCCAGACATCGGCGATGGTCCTCGAGTACTCCCGGAGCCGAGTTATGTGCAGCACCGGTGTGAACCAGGAGTAGTCACAAGCAGCTTGTGAAATGGTAGTTGTTGCTCTGCATCTATAGGAGCTATACAAAAGAAGACTTGTTGTCCCAACTGAGCACTGCGATGCAGTGCCTCACTGGAACACCATCAAGTCGACCCCGACACCCTGGCTGCCCGTGTTGACGCACACTGCTCCTCACAGCACCCATTCGCCACGACGCTGCAACGGTCCGGGAAGCCGAGCGAATCGTGGGAAAAAGTGAGTCTCCCCATCCACTACGGGGGTCTCAAAAATGTCCCTCACCGGCATCACCGCGCTTGACGTCATGGCGAGCGCTTTTGGACCCAAGCGATTATCTTTCAACGATGCAACTTCAACCCCTGACGATTCTTGGAATCGCAAACTCCTCGTGAAATACCCGACGCAAAATATATCTGGCTTCGATCTTCCATACATCTTATGGGCATAACGCTAAACCACATCCTCACAAACCATGGCAGCAGCCGATACGGATGCTTGATGCACAAATGGAAAAGTAAACACTCTCCGATGTGCGACTGCATTCACCCAGAACAAACAATGGAACATACGACTCAATGCCTGATTCACAAATATGAAGATGTCATCACAGCGATAAACCACTCCGCCTCTCCTGATGCAATGATTTGGCTCAACCACCTCAATGTAAAGTTACAGCTCTAGATCAACAAAAAATATTTGTATTTTAACCAGGTAAAGCCCACTGAGCTATATAGGTCTTGTTCAGAAGTGACCTGGCCACAAATTATCGCTCAAAGAAGTGGCTTATCATGTAGAAATGTATAGCAGCCAAATACTCTTAACGCACGTTTATAAATGTGGAGGGAAAACCGGAGGATCTGGAGAAAAATCCACGTGACCACGGGGAGAACATGAAAACTCAACATATACCGGCGTCAGGGTCGGGATCGAATCCACGAACTCCTGGAAACCAGGCAAGGAAGTTAACATGTCGCTCCTGCGGCACCAACATCAGCCGTACGAAGAGAATGAAAATCTCTTCATCATCAAATCAAAGCATGACCAACATTTGGTATTCGCGGTAGTCTTACAGTGCACGACTATCACACAGTCGCTGTCATTCACAGACAGGTATAGTCTGCCATAGTGCCCCAGTTGGGGGTCATGTTGATATGCATTTACATCAAATTGAGTCATTTGTGGCGTCAATTTGTTAATTTTGGCAAATGTGTACTACGACACCAGCACACATGACCTACTCTTTATCAAATAGCATCACAGAAACTTTAGCGTCCGCTGTCAGGCAGGCAGCGTGTATCAATCGTGAATACTCCCCAGCAGTATTAACCAGGGCAATAGCTGGTTCTCGAACTGCGAACTTCTGCAAAAAGCAGCAAAAGCTATACCACTCAGGCCAGTCAACCTACATTGCTTGAAACGGGCACTCACCGCATTGTTCCCGTTGCGAGGCAGCGTTAAATGATTGCTCGTAAGGCGATAAAAAGTCTACGCAAGTTACAGCAGTGAAATAACTTGAGCAGCTGATATGAATTCTACTTGTTAATATGAATTATAAATGTGAGGAGATGAACGACTGTGGACGGTCCCAGACCAGCCATCTCCAAGAAGAATGAGAAGTTTGATGAACAATAATAAACAATAATAATAAATGAGGTGAAGAGCCCCCCCCCCCCCTTTTCAGAAGGAGGAAGGAAACAAGACAGCATCAGCGTGGTGACGACGTAGCGATACAGCATCGAACAAAAAGATCGTTTACAAGAGAACGCGTGAGGCGCTGATTGGGGCATGGAGAAGCCCTCGTGTGCCTCATGGAAAAAAAAAAACTCGCTCACCACCTCGCTCACCTGCCCAGTCGCGCACCAATCTTGCCATTTGCTTGCCCATTCTGGGGCCAAATAGGACTTTCAAAAAGCTTTAATGTGGGTAACCACACGTGACCATACGCACACCTCAGCCGCAGCCGTCACCGCAAGAGGCCTCGCGCCTTGTTTGTTTGCTCATGATCCCGCTCTCTCACCAACCCTTCCAGTTTACTGGGCCATCTTCCCTTCAAAGTGCCCACCCAATCACTCGCTCGCCCCGCCAGCCCTTTACTCGCCCAGTTACCAGAGTAATAATCAATTTAAAAAAATTACTTTTAGAAAAATAAATGAACAAAAACGAGTAAACAAGCGTGTAAGGACAGCTGAAATGGCAACTGTGCCAAATTTGTCCTAAACGAGCAGAAACAATAGCATACAACGTTTCGATTGCAACACAAGCAATCATCATCAGGTACAAATGAAAGAGAAAACAAGCCGAGTAAACTCGGAAATACAATGCAATACAACACAGAGAGTCAGCTAACTTAACAGTCAACACCCTACCTGGTTGATTACGTTCTTCCAGAGATTGCTAAATTTGAGAGAGACAAAACACAGACACGGAGACACAGACAGACACATAAGCAGAGAGAGATAAGACAGAGTCACACAGAGAGAGACACACACCACACATAGGCACACAGAGAAACAACGCCTCTGTGTCGAGGCCTTAAATAAATAGAGGGGGGTAGAGAGAGAGGGGGGTAGAGAGAGAGGGGGGTAGAGAGAGAGGGGGGTAGAGAAATCAGCATGCCAATGAGAGATTTGTAGCTTTCGTGACTGCAGGGAATAAGAGCAACAACAGGAGGACACACAGAGAGAGAGAGAAAACACACTTAATCAAATAAACTTAGTAAAATTTGGAAATGTAATGCAATGCAACACAGAGAGTCGGTCAACACACAATTAACGCATAGCCTGGTTGATTACGTTCTTCCAAAGATTGCTAAATTAGAAGTTAAGCGTTACATTTTGAGAGAGAGACAAGACACAGACACAAAGACTGACACACAAGCAGGGAGAGACAACACAGAGACACAGAGAGAGAGAGAGAGAGGAACCAAACTGCAGGAAATACTAGAGAGATAACAGAGACATACAGAGACTTTGCTGAAAGAACCAAAGGGTAATTCCTCCAGTCACGAAAGCTCCACATCAAGTTTGAACCACCTCTATGGGGAGGTTTTAAGTTTGTTTTCTCTCTCTCTCTACCTCTGTGTGTTTCTGTGTTGTCTCTCTCTCTCTATCTCTGTGTGTCTCTGTGTTGTCTCTCTCTCTCTCTCTGTGTGTGTCTCTGTGTTGTCTCTCTCTCTCTGTGTGTGTCTCTGTGTTGTCTCTCTCTCTCTCTCTGTGTGTCTCTGTGTTGTCTCTCTCTCTCTCTGTGTCTCTGTGTTGTCTCTCTCTCTCTATCTCTGTGTGTTTCTGTGTGGTCTCTCTCTCTCTCTCTCTGTGTGTTTCTGTGTTGTCTCTCTCTCTCTACCTCTGTGTGTTTTCTGTGTCGGCTCTCTCTCTCGATCTCTGTGTGTCTCTGTGTTGTCTCTCTCTCTCTCTCTCTGTGTCTCTGTGTTGTCTCTCTCTCTATCTCTGTGTGTTTCTGTGTTGTCTCTCTCTCTCTGTGTGTTTCTGTGTCGTCTCTCTCTCTCGATCTCTGTGTGTCTCTGTGTTGTCTCTCTCTCTCTATCTCTGTGTGTTTCTGTGTTGTCTCTCTCTATCTCTGTGTGTCTCTGTGTTGTCTCTCTCTCTATCTCTATGTGTCTCTGTGTTGTCTCTCTCGCTCTATCTCTGTGTGTCTCTGTGGTTGTCTCTCTCCTCTGTGTGTCTCTGTGTTGTCTCTCTATCTCTGTGTGTCTCTGTGTTGTCTCTCTCTCTCTCTCTGTGTGTCTCTGTGTTGTCTCTCTCTCTCTCTGTGTCTCTGTGTTGTCTCTCTCTCTCTATCTCTGTGTGTTTCTGTGTTGTCTCTCTCTCTCTCTGTGTGTTTCTGTGTTGTCTCTCTCTCTCTACCTCTGTGTGTTTCTGTGTCGTCTCTCTCTCTCGATCTCTGTGTGTCTCTGTGTTGTCTCTCTCTCTCTCTCTCTGTGTCTCTGTGTTGTCTCTCTCTCTCTATCTCTGTGTGTTTCTGTGTTGTCTCTCTCTCTCTGTGTGTTTCTGTGTCGTCTCTCTCTCTCGATCTCTGTGTGTCTCTGTGTTGTCTCTCTCTCTCTATCTCTGTGTGTTTCTGTGTTGTCTCTCTCTATCTCTGTGTGTCTCTGTGTTGTCTCTCTCTCTATCTCTATGTGTCTCTGTGTTGTCTCTCTCGCTCTATCTCTGTGTGTCTCTGTGTTGTCTCTCTCTCTCTATCTCTGTGTGTCTCTGTGTTGTCTCTCTCTCTCTATGTGTGTTTCTGTGTTGTCTCTCTCTCTCTCTGTGTGTCTCTGTGTTGTCTCTCTCTCTCTATCTCTGTGTGTCTCTGTGTTGTCTCTCTCTGCTTGTGTGTCTGTCTTTGTGTCTCCGTGTCTGTGTCTTGTCTCCCTCTCAAATTTAGCAATCTTTGGAAGAACGTAATCAACCAGGTAGCTCTGTGTTGTATTGCATTATATTTCTAAGTTCACTAGGTTTGTTTTCTCTTTCATTTGTACCTGATGATGATTGATTGTGCTGCAATCGAAACATCGTATGCTATTAATTAATTTATTTTTTCTTTCCACGTGACTTTACCGAAAGAACCAAAGAGTAATTCCTGCAGTCACGAAAGCTCCAAATCAAGTTTGAGCAGAAACAAATGAACACGGATGCGAGCCAATGAATGAATGAATGCAATTAACAAACAGGTGAAAAGTAGAGCGAATGAGTGAAGAGGCGACTGAAAGAGGGAACAAATCAGGCGAGCCGGGCGGACGGCAGGCGGGCGGGCGATTGAGAGGGCGGGCGATTGAGAGGGCGGGCGATTGAGAGGGCGGGCGAGGGGCCAGCTCACGCAAAGTGTTTTTTGCTGAGGGAGGAGAGCTCGCGCTGAAGGTCGGAAAAGCGAGGCCGCTGCTTGGGCTCGTACTGCCAGCAGCGCAGCATGAGTTGGTGAACCTCCCGCGGGCATTTCTCTGGGGCCTCCAGCCGGTAGCCTGGACACAAGAGACAAAAATGCCCACCCCTCATTCATGTAACCTTCAACATTGCTGGGGCAAGTATTGTTATCGAGTACCAATTAAGGTCTGCACTGCACATTGAGAGGTGGGGTGGGGGGTGTGGCAGGCCCCCATGCCCTTCCACCGTTGATTCTCGTCCAGGCTTGTAAGGAAAAACGGGGTATTTTTTTCATTTGTCTATTAAGTACACCTCTGTTTGCCCAATTGAGTTCGAATATGTGCATCCTTCTAGCCTTGAAGGGGTGCTCGCTAACAACACTTTCCGAAACATCTTGTGTACGTCACGTGGAGGCATCGTTGCAAATGTATGTGCATACGCGTGGGCTCGGCACGCGAGCGGTGTTGCAGAGGTTAGCACACTGCCCAACCAACTTGGCAACCCGCGAGTTCGATCGCCACTCGTGGTCAAAATCAGCAACAAATATACAAACTGATCCTGGGCCTACCCCTAGTTTTACTCGGCCTTATACGAGCACCTGGTGAGGGGCATGTAAATATCGGCACAGGGGAGACGAAGGCGGCCACGCCACCTCGTGCGATGCCCTTAAACGTTTCTCGCTCACTGCACTTGTGCCAGCAGTCCGTTAAAGGCTACACGGAGTGTGTGTGTGTGGTGTGTGTGGTGTGCCCGGCACTCACCGCGTTCCACCTGCTCGCGAGCCTCTTGGTTAGTCATGCCGGGGTAGGGCATGCTGCCCAGGCTGAACGTCTCCCACAGCAGCACGCCGAAACTCCACACGTCGCTACACGTGGAGAATGTGCCTGCACAGTGGTGGGTGGGGACACAACGGTGAAACACCCGCCGGGTGGCAGTGCTGCTCGTGGACCCGTAACCCAGCGATGCGGGAAGGCGGCGAGGGTTGGTGGATCACACACATTCGCTAAACTCCTTCCCCTTACCCACATGCGTTGAGGTCGCCATCTCTTAGCTTGCCAGGGGTGCTGCAGTACAGCAAGTGGGTTAACTTCCATTTCAAGCAGTGACGTGCGGTGAGGTCAATGGCTGGGGAGGAACTGGCTCGTGTCAGAGCCAGATTCACACACTGAGGGGGGCGTGTCCTCACCGAGGGGGCGTGTCCTCACTAAGGAGGGCGTGTTAGACACGTCCCCCTCAGTGAGGCAGATGTGATAGCTGCCTCCCCTGGAGCTTTTTCATTGCAGTTTCATGATGAAACCAGCAAGCATAAATATCTTTATATACATACGTGAAATAAGTTACCTGGAGTATGGAAGGCGAGGAGATGAAATGAAGGGGTCTACAAACATTACATTGGTGACATACTGTGATAGTAACAGGCACGCGCTTATTGCCCGCGCTCCATCTAGTTACTGAGGGGTTGCGCAATCAGAGGGGAGGCTGAGCTCGTCGCTGCCTCACCTCTCGTCGCTTCCTGTATTTGTAGCGGAGCTCCGCCAATTTGGCGATTTTGACTATAAAAATTATTGGAATCGTTTAGAAGTGACATTTATAACACAGATCAGTGGAACAATCTTAATATTTATTTTATTTGATTATTCTTTTTTTTTACTTTTTCTAACATCTATTTTCATTGGAGTATGACAGGTGAGGCTCTGCCTCCCCTGCCTCCCCGGACCACACGTCCCTGATTTCAAGGGGATTGAGTTACTCCCCTCTCGTTTGTATGTATGTGTAATGACCGAACAATTACCCCAAGCCAATATGCAGCCACAATATGCAGCCTAATGGCTGCATATCGTGGCTTACGTATTAAATAGCCTAATGGCTATTTGAAAATATAAAATAAACAAAGGTCTCCGATTGGAAGAAAGAGGCCTCCATGGTGATTGGTCGGAACGCAGACTCTTCAAGGGATTGGAGGAATAAGGGTTGAGCGAGAAAACGGGGCAAGAGAAAGGATCCGTTTAGAGGGCAAGGACAGGGATTGGCTAAAGGTAAAAAACAAGACGAGAAGGTTCGAGACAGGGGGCTAAGGAATATAAAACGGGAGAGCAAGAGGAGTGGAGACTTTCGGAGGAAGATACAAGTTGGAAGACAAGCACGAAGCCTAGGGTGGTCCTTTATTACGGAAGTATTCAAATAAAAGTGGCTCATTTTACTACTTCGCCATCAGTCATTACATATGTATGTTAAACTTATTTCACAATTGTACGTAGCCAACTGTGCTAACCGGAGGTGTGGGGGAAGGGCAAGAAAATAAATACAAAAAGCGCTTCTAAAGAAATGCGTTTTCAATCAAGATTTAAAGATGCATGGCTCCAGTGGCTTCCTAATATCGGAAGAGCGTTTCAGACGGCCGCGGAAACGTGCATCTAAAAGCGCTCGATGACTTTCACCAGGTGCTGTGGTTTCTTCCCACATGTATAAACACTCATTCATGAAGTTGGCCAAACATCTTCTCAATATAAAACCACAGAAATTGAGCAATTGTTGGTGCCGGTACTGGCTGCCTTCCCAAGCACCTGTTTGTGGTCTTGGCCCATCTTTGTGTTTCCCTCTCTCTGCTACCTGCCCAATCCCCTCCGTCAGCTCATTCTCTCTCTCTGCTCTGTCAGTTCATTCCCTCTCTCTGCTGGCTGCCCAATCCAGATGTTCTTCCTCTCCCTTGTGGTGGTGGAGGAGCACCGTGCTTCAGTGACATGGAGATCTATGCAGGGTCACCAAAGGTCAACGACAATAAGCCAACGATAAACTGCACGCATTGAGTAACAGAAGGGGAAACCACCTGAACTACTTCTCCCAATGTAAAAAAAAATATTTGAAACCGTTCCAACAAATATTCAAAAAGATAATATTCATTATAATATTCATTATCTTTTTTAATATATTTTATATATTAATTATTCTTTAGGACAGCCTTCCTTGGTTGCTGTTCTGAGTGAGAGGCTGTTTACCAGCAATCCTGCTCATTTACCCAGGATGGACTCACCAAGTCTCAAGATCCTTTTATCAGGAAGCTCCTTGCCAAGTTTTTGCAGTCGCAGTAGCAGTGCTTACGTTAACCCCAACTGAGGGATCTACAGGTGATGCTTCAGCATTGGGATGTGTTTGGCCAATATCACTTTTGTTTTCGTAACGGGAGGGTACCGGAGAATCAGGAGAAACCGACGCAGTAACAGGGGCAGAACATACCAACTCCATGCAGAAAGGTGACCGAGTCAGGAATTAAAACCCAGGAGCCCTTGCTGTGAGACACAAGCGTTGTCACTCCGTCACCCCCCGTGGTGGCAGTTGTGCCGAGCACTTGACGATGAACCCGCAAAATGTTTCCGTTGTTCCCCCACCCCCCCACGTCCCCCGCCCCCCCTCCCCCAAAGGGTACCGAAGTTGAGGGCCTCGGGTGCCGTCCACTTGATGGGGACCTGCCGTAGGCTCCCGGAGGCCGAGTAGACCCCGTCCTCCTCCTCGCGCGACATGCCGAAGTCGCTGATCTTCAGTGACATCGCATCCCCCACCAGGCAGTTCCGCGCTGCCAGGTCACTGCACGCACATGGGGGCACGCACATAGAGACACGGGCATCTCCTCCCACCCTCCACACCACTGCGTGGTCATGTATGAACTTCTTTCACACCATACGTAGCCAACCGTAATAATTGGAGGTGCGGTGCTGAGTCTATGGGCAGTGTTGAGTCTATGGGCAATGCGGAGTCTATGAGTAGTGTTGAGCCTATGGGCAGTGTTGAGTCTATGGGTAGTGTTGAGTCTATGGACAGTGTTGAGTCTATGGGCAATGCTGAGTCTATGGGCAGTGTTGAGTCTATGGGTAGTGCTGAGTCTATGGGGCAGTGCTGAGTCTATGGGCAGTGCTGAGTCTGTGGGCAGTGTTGAGTCTATGGGGCAGTGTTGAGTCTATGGGCAGTGCTGAGTCTATGGGGCAGTGTTGAGTCTATGGGCAGTGTTGAGTCTATGGGGCAGTGCGGAGTCTATGGGCAATGCGGAGTCTATGGGCAGTGTTGAGTCTATGGGCAGTGTTGAGTCTATGGGCAGTGCTGAGTCTATGGGCAGTGTTGAGTCTATGAGCAGTGTTGAGTCTATGAGTAGTGTTGAGTCTATGGGCAGTGCTGAGTCTATGGGCAGTGTTGAGTCTATGAGCATTATGTATGTTGAACTTATTTCACACCGTACGTAGACAACCGCGCTAATCGATCTGTGGAAGGACAACAAATTAAGTACAAAAAGCGGGGAACGGTGTCCCGACCTGGGGTCTGGGGGTCCGCGCGCTCGTACACCAGTCTGTTCTGGGTGGTTGTGCTGGGCGCTGGAGTCTCTTTCGTGAGGCAACGTTGATTTTACGTTTATTACGCAGAGGCACAAACGTACGTCAGAAAAATCCTTCCGTCCTTCCGCACACAGTGACCCACAGCCTTCCCCCTCCGCTTGACGGCGATGGCAGGCGGACTCATATTCAACTGTAGAGTCGTAATTTCTGAAGTGTCATTAAAAAGTGTAAATATAAAATTGTGCTTAGTTTGATTAAGCGTGAACTAAATGTCTTTGGTGTTTACTTACGTGTCAATGTAATAAAAGTTATACTTGCCAATTAGTTAGTTATAGGAAGGCCTCGCTTTTAGAAATGACCCCATAGAACGACAATTCGCTATCGCGCTCTTTGTCCTGGGGAACCAAGTGAGAGCACGGAAACGCTTGGGCAGGCACTGAGCGCTCAGAGACACGCGGCAGCACTTGCGAGTTTATAAACAACACACCCCCGCCACCCACCGACATTTTAACTCCCTCCGCCTTGGTCTCTCCCGACATTTTTTTGGGGTGTTTTTTAATGAGCACTTTAGAGGCGTAATGTATGGGAAAAGGCCTGCAAGCGTTAGTGCTGGAAATGTGACCAAAGTGTAAAAAGAGAATCATCAGAATCTTTATTTATACTGGTAAATCCAATGAGCTATGAAGCGCTTTGTCACAGATGTCCAGTAGGGGCAGGTCAGAAAGTTACAACAAACAATACAAAAAACGATAGGAGTGCAAAGTATAGGAAAGGTAAGGCAATCACTAAAAATAAATACATAAGAGTCTCACTTTGGATGTTAAAATGCAAGTGATGAGGCCGGTTGCGGCAGTGAGCATCAGTTGGATGCACTCGTGAGTAAAGTACACAATACTTACTGATCTTATAATAAATAAACATTATGTAAAGTAATGTTTACCATCTGTATGATATATTATTCGCGCTATTACCAATACCCCCAATGAAGCTCTCATATACTGTTCGCATGTCAGAAATAACACTGTCGGGAACGCAACCCCATATATACAATGGTATAATGATCCCTTTGAGCACCGATTCGATTAGTGCTCACGTCTCCAAGAAGGAGTCTTGTGCGTTAAGCGAGATCTAAGTGTATTTGGGGTGCTGTGCACGCTGGCAGGGGTATGCGGACGGTTGATAGGTCTGGTAAGGAGAACACAACAAGTAGAATGTTGGCAACCACAGTTCTAGACCGGAATCTGATAGAGTCTCGAGACAACTGACCGACAGACCTATTTTGTCAGGTCTATGGTTTACGACGGTCCGATTAACAACAATCCACAATTACGACATTCACAATGCTACCATGGATCGATTTACAATGCATAAACTTGATTTACGATGCAGAAACTTGATTTACGACGCAGAAACTTGATTGAGGACGTATCTTCCGTCATGACGCCGAATGCATTTGGGCAGTCTGTGACTTGGAGAGGAGCTGTCCATTCTTACCCAATTGACAACCCCAGGGTTAAAAACGCGGCAGTCAAAGCAGCACTGAAGGACCAACACGAAGCACAAAAAATCCAGAGACCCCACTGCAATCAGGAGGGCCAAATACGCAGTCCGAAAAGCCATCAAGGCGGGCAAGAGATAATACAGGGACAAGTTGGAGGCCCCACACTGCGACTACAACTCTTGGAGCCTGTGGCGTGGATTACAGTCCATCATGTTATTCTTTTTCAATCTACGTGACTTTACCGAAAGAACCATAGAATATAAAGGGATAAGAAGCTGCGAGGTAATCAACAACACCTCCCTCCCCGACCAGCTCAACACCTTCTACGGACGGTTCGAGGCAAGCACAGCAACCATTGCCACCGCCAGCTCCACAGTCCCCCCCGCCTCCCCCTACGTCCCCCACCTCCGTCTACCCCCACGTCCCCCACCTCCGTCTACCCCCCATCGCACCAACCACAGCTCTCCTGCAGGCGTCCTTAGGCTCAACAGAGGTGAGGTGACACAGATCCTACGGCAGGTTGACACACACAAGGCAGCCGGCCCAGACGGGATACCGGGACGTGTCCTCAGGGCATGTGCACTCCAGCTGGCCCCTGTGTTAACAGACATCTTCAACCTTTCCCTCGCCCAGGCTGTCGTTCCAAATTGCCTCAAGACGTCTACCATCATTCCGGTCCCCAAAAAGGCCAAAATGACGTGACTTAATATCCACAGACCCGTAGAGCTCACCCCCACCATCATGAAGTGCTTCGAGAGGGCAATCAAGAAACACATCAGCTCCATCCTACCAGATACACTGGACCCCCTGCAGTGTGCGTATCGCACTAACAGGCCCACGGACGATGCTATTGCAATTACATTGCATAAGGCACTGTCCCACGTGGAGGTGAAGGAGGGTAACTATGTGAGAAAGCTGTTTATCGATGACAGCTCAGCATACAATACCAGTGCTCTCCATCCTAATCTCAAAAACTGGAGGCCTTGGCTGTGAACGCCACCCTCTGCAGTTGGGTGCTGGACTTTCCAACGGGAAGACCTCAGGCGGTAAAGATTGGCAATAACATCTCATATTACCTCACCGTCAACATAGGTGCCCCCCAAGGATGTGTGCTTAGCCCCCTCCTGTACTCCATCTACACTATCGACTGTACAGCCAGGTACAGCTCCAACACCATCATCAAGTTCGCCGACGACACGACAGTGCTGAGCCCGATCACCAACAACGACACCACGGCTTACGTGGATGAGGTGACGGCACTCTCGACGTGGTGTCAAGGGAACAACCTTGAGCTCAATGTTGGCAAGACCAAGGAGCTGAATCTGGACTTCAGGAAGAGGGGTAAGGACGTGCCACTAACCATCAAAGGGGACTCAAGTGGAGCGGGTCAACAGCTTCAGGTTCCTCGGAGTTCACATCTCAGAGGACCTGAAATGGTCACGGCATGTGGATACACTGGTGAAGAAGTCCCAGCAGCCCCTTGATAACCTCAGAAGGCTGAGGACATTTGGCATATCCGCACCTGTTCTCAGGAACTTTTACAGGTGCACCATTGAGAGCATCTTGACTGGCTGCATCACCACCTGGTACGGTAACTGCACCGAATGGGACCGGCAGAGGCTTCAGAAGGTGATGTGGTCCGCCCATCGGATCACAGGTGGCGTGCTGCCCACCCTGAGAGACCTATACACCAAGAGGTGCGTCGCAAAGGCCCAAAAGATCATCGCCGATATTCCAGCCACCTGGGCCATGGCCTTTTCATCAGAAAACAATCCAAGAGGAAGTCCAGGATTGCGGCTACCACCAACCGCCTCAGGGACAGCTTCTATCCCCAGGCCATCTGGATGCTCAGCTGAGCAGAGCCTCGCGCAATATCCGCCCAAGCCCCACCAACCCTGATTTTGCTCCCCACTATCCCCATTCACACCCCCTCTCCCCCCACCGACTACACGAGACATTAACCAAACAAGAACATTTTGCATAACAAGATCATTTTTAGCTCACCTGCAGCGGACCCTATTTCTGCTAAGCACATGTCACTTTTATCATCTGCATAGCGATTTTACTTAGTTTTTAATAATTTTATTTAAATGTTTTAATATTGTTGCTGCTGTTTACATAGTTGTTGCTAATTTCCACAAGCTGAGAGCAACACGGGAACAAAAAATCTCACTGCCATGTACCTCCTGCATGCATGGGTAATGTGATCAATAAAGCTGACTTGTGTTTTATATTCTCCAGTGTTTTTGTGTATTTTTTCACCTCTCTAACCCTATTGAATATGGCCGATGAAAGGAAAACACATTGGCAAGTGATGTTTCCACTGTTTCTACTGTCTATGGGAAAACAGGGTCCCGGTTTACAACAATCCGATTTACGATGGGGTTCCTAGGTTTCCCATTGTGTCATGAAAGTGGGGAGCGCCTTTAGTGTGTGATGAGGCACACAAAAATGGGCAGAACTCAGGAATGCTGTTTACAGGGCCGCTACGATTTCACGCATTCGGGAAGATGGTTTTGTGCAGTGTCAAGCGAATCGTCGAATCTAGTTTCTGAATTTGGTTGTGAGAATTGTGGGGTGGGACATTGGGTAGGAGGAATTGTAAGGGGGGGGAGGGGGGCCGTACCGATGTATGCAGTTCTTCCCCTCCAGGTATGTCATGCCAGCTGCCGCCTGCTCCATCATCTTCACGAGCTGCTGCTGTGTGAGGACACGTGAAGTGTCCTTCCGCAGGAATGACAGGAAGTCACCACCTGCTCACGCACAGAGACAAAGGACAAATATCCTCTATGTATAGCCTTTTCCGGACTGTTTGGGGCAAGTGCCGTTCGCAAACGCCGATGAAGGCCAGCACACCACATTCGGGAATGGTGTAGCCTGCAGTACACTCAGCCGCCTTAGTTTACACACCGCACCGTGGACTCATTTAAGGTTGAGTCGACCGAGCAGAGGGGCAAGACTGGCTCAGATATTAGTCATCGATGCGAGCTGGAATTGAACTCCGGTCGCCAGGTTCGTTGTGCGATGCGCTAACGACTGCGCCACCGCTCCCCCACGCACACCCCTCATATAGCCTTTTCAGACTGCTGGGGTAAGTCTTCTTTTTCTTTAGTATGGCCGCTGATGTAGATACACAACAACAAATTACAATTTCACATTCATCTGGTCAATTCAGACAACCGTGTCAGGAGCCAGCGGAGTGTATCATCGCTGTAATGCCTCCTTCGTATTTGTGGATCAGGCACTGCGTCGTTATACGTTGTACGATCTTTTCTGGATGACCACAGGTCGCATACTGGGGAGTTATAATTTTTTTATTCGCGCATCAGGTGTCCGCATTTGCTGCCATGGTTTGCGCAGTGGGCGTGGTTTAGGGTGGACCATGAGCTTCGTGGAAGATCAACCCAGAGATCTTCTGCGTTGGGTCTTTCACAGCAAGTCAATGTTTGTTTGTGAGAGCTGGAATAAGTGCTGCTAGGCCAGTATGGTGCACTGGCGGTGGAATTAACAAAAGTGAATAAGTGATTGAGCGTATGAACAAGAGTGAATGAATGGGATAGAGTGAGCATAATAATAAGAATAATAGTGAGTGAATTAACTCGAGTGAATGAGTTGCGCAACTGAGTGAGGAGCGAATGAGGGGGGGGAACCTTGCACAAGCTCCATGACGATGTAGACAGGGTGTTTCTGCGTGCACACTCCGATGAGGCGGACGATGTTGGGGTGGTCATACTGCTTGAGAATCCTGCGACGCAAAACGACAAGCGACATCAACCAACGTGCCGCCTGCCCAGGGGATGTGGCGCCCACTGAAGGTGCCCCCGGTGGCGAGATGTTAACTACCTCGCCTGGTATGCAGGAGGTCGTGGGTTCGATCCTGACCCTGACGCCTGCCGCTGTATAATTGGAGTTCTCCATGTAGTCACGTGGATTTTTCTCCTGGTCCTCTCCGGTTTTCCCCCCCACATTTAGAATCAACATGCGTTGAGTATTTCACCGCTATAAATTTTGCAAATGAGGATAAGCCACTTAGTTGAGCTATCATTTGTAGCCAGGTCCCTTCTGAAAAAGAGCTAAATAGCTCAGTGGGCCTTACCGGCTAAAAGAAAAATTGTTAAGTTCATTTTATAGTTTATAATGGTCGACGCTGCCGAGATCCTGGGTGCAATCTCTGAGTTCCCGCTGTTCGTGGTTAAACCTGCTTCTCAGCGGAGACCGTGCCCAAAACCATGGTGGCCCGCTCACGTCACACCAATTGAAATTTGTAGTTTTATCAAGTGGGAGCGGAATTAGGAGCGATGAACAACTTGGCTTATAAGCCCCTTTAGCCGCATGCATGTAGGTAACTTTTTTTCTTTTCAGCTTTTTCTGTGCTTCCCCCTCCTCTGTTTTTCCCTCCCCCCCCCGCTAACCCTGACTTACCCTTAGCATGCTGGCTGTTATTCTTCTCCTCCCCCTCCCTGTTTCCCCTCCCCATTTAAATCTTCATCTTTCCCACTTGCGCGAGACCCCCCCTTGGCTGGGGCAGTGGGGGTCCCTATTCCCCTTCCTTCTCCTGTCACGTGCTTCCGCCGAGCCGGAATGGATGCCCGCTGACACATACATAAACTCATTTTATTGAGAACTGCTTCTTGTTTTTAGTTTGTTGTCCTTCCCCCGCACCTCTGGTTGGCTACGTAAGGTGCGAAAGCAGTTCAGCATAGAGTGCATACTGGCCATGTAATAAACCCAACCCATAGACTCAGCACTGAACCTCCGATTTAGCACAGTTGGCTACATATGGTGCGAAAGAAATTCAACATACATACATTTTGTATCCTGTTGTTGGAACTTTACAGTGTGGTTTGTCGGGCTCGAATGTCGTTGTAATAAAGTGAAAAGAAACTGAACAAATCGATGTGCAGTTTTATCGACGTGAGATAAACACTCCCGCACACTTGGACCACGAGATCCAAATTAACTTGGGCTGTACGCACAGCGAGACCGGCTCATGGGCAACCAACGAGATTGACGATGGGTCAGCAAAGGCCGTGCGCATCTCAGTCCGGCCGCAGACTCAATATTTTACACTGGGTGCGCGTCGGGGCCGCCCCCGTGGGGTGCCCTGTGGCTACGCTGGACGCCCTTCAGTCCAGCACCAACATACGTGCAACCCCCTCGCTGCCAGTGGGCGTCGAGGTCGCCAACCTCCCGGCTTGCCAGGGTCTCATGGCAGCACAGCAAGTTAATTAATAATAATAAAATGTATGTACGGGGTTAAGTGTTACCCCCTCCCTCGCATGCGTGGGTTGTCTCCTGGTACTCTGCCGTGGTGGCGAAATGTTATCTGTCCCGCCTGGCATGCAGGAGGTCATGGGTTCAATCCTGAGCCCGACGCCTGTTTATTTAGGATTTGCATGTTCTGCCCGTGGTCGTGTGGCTTTTTCTCCGGGTCCTCCAGTTTTCCCCTCCACATTTAGACTCAACATCACAAGAGTATTTGGCTGCAACAAAATTTCCACATTATAATGATAAGTCACTTAGTTGGGCTATCATTTGTGGGCAGGTCATTTCTGAAAAAGAGCTATATAGCTCAGTGAGGCTTACCTGGTAAAAAAAAAGAATAGTTTAGTTTACTCCGGCCTACTACCACGTGTACAAAACACTTACATGGTATAAGAGTTGGCCAAACACAACAATATAGGGCCACAGAGCTTTGGCAATTATTGGCACCGGTTCCGGCTGCATTCTCGATTGTCTACGGTTTACTGCGCACCTCTGGATTGAATGAAACCAACATGCGGCGTAACGCATTGGCACAATGCTACGAGTGGCAGAAACACACACACGAGGCGTTACGAGTGAGCAATGCCTCTCATGTGGGTGCGCTCCCACCACCCACCGGGCTTCCATGAGAAACTTGTGTTTCATGTCCGTGGGCAGGTTGTCCCGGCATGTCTTCACGGCCACGCTCACGTTCTCCGGCTTGAGCAGGCCCTTGTAAACCTCCCCGAAGTTTCCCTGACACAGACGGAGGAACGACAGCGCTGGGGGATGTCAGCCGTTGGCGCCCTTCCTGTTGAAGGCGCTCGATGCAAGAGCACGAGACAGTGGAACACCTGCGACGTGAAACCGTGGCTATCCACGGTGTCGCTTGTTCTGCAATTGAGGCCACACGGCAACTCGATAGCCACGATTACGAACACAGAGCTCACCTATTCCCTATTGCCCATTCTCTTCCTCCTTCCCTCCCCTCGCTCATCCACTCCTTCCCGTCTCTCCCCTACCCTTTCATAACACCTCTATCGCTGTCACTCATTCCTTAGCCCATGCACGCCCCTAGCTTCTGAATCATTCTATTATGTTACCATTTTTTTATATGTTATGCAGTGCGATGTTCATGTGTGTGACTGCGGTGCGATGTTCACGTGTAAGACTGCTATCACATAGCCATAGGCATGATTCAAACTTAGGTCGGTGGGTTAATCATGCGGTACACTCATCACTGCGCCAGCTCTCTTCAACACCATCCCCATCACCCCTCCTCCAACACGAACACAGACGTACAGACACAAACGCAGACACACACACAACACCGATCCACTCACCCGTCCAAGCTTCTCCTGGAGGACAATGTCGTCATGATTTAAAATCCATTTGTCCTGCAAAGAAGTCAAAGTAACACATACATAAATATATATCATATTTATATGGCGTCCTTCACACACACACATTGCATCTCAACACGCTGTAGAATTTGTCAGAGGCACGGAGAAACCACAGGCGAGTAGCAAAGTAGCCATAACCAGCACAAACAATTGCCCAAGCTCTGTAGTCCTATATTAAGAGGATTTCTCCCCAATTCCAATCCCCATACAGATGGAAATTAACCCGGCTTGCTGTACTGGCACGATACCCTGGCAATCCAGGACATGGCGACCTCGATGCCTACTAACGTGAGAATGACCCACAAATGCTCCGTCTCTACAGTGCTGCATTACAGGCCGCATACAGCAGTAACCACCTAGGTTTGAATCCGGGTTTCTGACGCTCTTGAATAGTGAGCCGAGGCTGTCGGCAGGCTTACCAAGTGGCGGTGGACAGTCAAGTCAATTAATTTTTGGTTAACACGCAATGCCTTTCTGGCACAAATCTGCCCACCCAAAGCACACAGCCTGATGTCCAATTAAGACCCATAGTACAATAGGCTCTGCCACGTACAAATTAGCATAATACGTAAATAAACAAATACAGTCCTATATCGGTAGGACGTCTTCGTTCATCAAAATCTCTGAACATCTCGTAAATGTAAATAAAGATATTAAGCTTAATCCTAATGATATTCTCGTAAGTTTTGATGTGACCTCTCTGTTCACGAGGGTTCCGGTCAACGAGTCAATTAAATTACTCGACACTCTGGTAACGAACAAAGGTTTAGCCAAATATATCCCAAGACTAGCTGAACACTGTCTAAAGAACAGCTACTTCTTGTGGCAAGGTGACTTCTATAAACAAAAGGAAGGAGCAGCAATGGGCTCTCCTTTGTCTCCTGTGATAGCGAATTTGTACATGGAAGATTTTGAAACAAAAGCAATAGCTTCAAGCACACTAAAACCATCTGCTTGGTTTAGATATGTGGAAGACACATTGGTGGTCTGGCCACACGGCAAAGATACACTGAACGCATTTCTAAATCATCTCCACTCGCAAAACCCATCCATCCAGTTCACCGTAGAAGTGGAAGCTGACAGAACTCTACCATTTCTGGATATTCTGCTCGGACGGGGTCGAAATGGTAAAATAACACACGGTGTTTACCGAAAGAAAACACATACTGATGCCTATCTGAATGCAGAGTCATACCATCACCCCGCACAGAAATCTGCAATTATCAAGACACTCATTCATCGAGCTAAGACAGTGTCAGATGGTGACAGTCTGAGAAGTGAAATTCAACATGTTAAAGAAGCGCTGTAAATGAACGGTTACAATGATGTACAAATCAACAGGGAATTGAATACCAAAACCAAATCAAATAACAAGAGCATTGAAACTGCCCAAGTAGTTAAAACGATCAAAATACTGTACATTGGGAGAGTAACTGATAAACTAGCCAGATGTTTGGAAAAACAAAACATCCGAGTCAGATTTGGCACGGTACATAAGATCCAGAATTTAATATCTGGTACAAAAGATGTATTACCGAAGCTATAAACAGAAGGTGTGTATAGGATTAACTGCACGTGTGGTAAATGTTATGTTTGGCAAACAGGACGAATGATCAGCATAAGACTAAAAGAACATCAGAAAAATATAACACTCAATTGATTTTGATAATGTTGAAGTTTTGAGCAAAACTAGCTAATACTGGCAAAGACTAATTAGAGAATCTATCGAAATTGAAAGAAATCAAAATAACTTTAACCGTTCGGTTAGCTACCGTCTAAGTGCTGCGTGGAAGCGAATCATAAAATAATATATTATTTAAATGCATGCCTACAAAGGGCAGCGTACTTCAATCGGGATTACCGTTGGTAGGGCTATTTTAATAAACACAATAGACAGGAAGGACAAGTTCAAAGGGCTCGCATAAGGCACATGCATCATGTACGTTGCCTCTGTAATCCTCCCCCCACATTGTGCAAGAGCACAGAAGGGTGGTCAACACATCTACGCCTCTACATAAGGAACGAAACAGGTGGACTTCTCCACAAATCTGGCTGTCGCCTGATGAAGCTGGTTGTAATTACTGGCGAAACGTCGTACTCAGATTGTAAATGTTGTGGCTTGGCTCTTCAACACACCAGCGTGCTGCTCTAGTGACGAATTGGCCACTTTCTGTTTACGTGACAACCATTACTAGTTGGCTGTGTCGGGTGGTGGCGGGTTTAAAGACACATTTATATATTTACGCGATCTAACCCAAAAACCTCTCATGGATGACAATGGAGATAACGATGATGCTGGTGATCAGGATAATGATGGTGACAACAAAGAAGACAACCAGTGTAATGTTTGTATAATGACAATGACGACGATGACGCTTTGTCGTACCTTGCCGATGGGCCGCACGAGCACGACACGTGACTTCTTAGTGACCACCTGCTTTGAGGAAACGTGGTGCTCGATGAGCTGCACGATGGATGCGTAGCCGTCGCCCTCAAACTTGAACAGGTTCTGCGCCGAGACAACGCCACAAGCACGCGCGCAAGGGGAAGCCGTTGGGCAAACCGAATTGGTCGCACGTTGACACAAACCCCATTGTCCACAGTAGAAGACAACCCGCTCGGCGAATTTACAGCGACGTGCGACTCATCGTCACGTGACACGTCTGCGAACTCGCAATTGGTAGTTACGATCCTGACGTGGATAGGGCTTGGAGTTAACCAGCAAGAGGGCTGGGGACAGAGGGGTGCTCTGATTGTGCGACTGCTTGCTCAGATGTGGGCAAAGTAATTTGGGGGGACGAGTAGGCTACGTGACTTCCGAGAGCAATTTGGATGTGAAACTGATCGCTCAGGAGCGGACGTGCGTCTAGGACGTTGTTCTTAGAGGTGGTCCGGTGGCTCAGAGGTCAAAGATGCCGAGCCGGCACCACTGGGACCCTGGGTTTGAGTCCGGGTTCCTACCAAATGTGATTTAAAGTGTAGTAGGTTGATGATCTCAGCCCAGTCACCAATGACGAGAAGAAGAAAAAAACATCACATACAATTTGTTTTTGCATTTAAATTGATATTTCAGAATTTTAAATATCCGTTTGACTCTCAGGTGGCAAGGCAGATGGGAAATTGCTATCATGTGTGGAACAGAGGTCACAGTAATATCCTCTTCCAATTTGTAAATGGCGAGAAAAGCCCATCATAACAGAATAGGAATGCAGTTTGGACAACGACGCGTCTCCAACAAGATGCACAAAGGTGTATAATGCTCAAAGTCTTTGTGCATTGTGCAAAAACCATCAGCAGTTCATGAAGAAGTGCATTGTGGTCCTCGTCCGAGGTCACCATGAAACTAAATTTGAGTAAAAGCGACCAACTGACAGCAGCAGTGATGCAGAGGTAACCAAATGTGGACCGCTGTCATCCTTATTAGGACTCATCAGTCACCAATACTCATTGGTGCTGTTATTATTATATATCAAAGCTATATAGTTCAGTGGACATTACCTCGTAAAATGAAAAAAAAAATGTATTACACTGGTTTAAGCAGGAACGTATCACCGAGTCTCAAGACTCTCTCTTTCAGGAGGGTCCTGCCAAGTTTTCACAGTAAGCCGGGGGGGGGGGGAGGGGTGGGATGGTGCTTACGTGCAATCCTGAGGCATTGGGATGTTTAGGCCAGCAGCGGTCAACATTGCTCTCGGCTCCAAAGCCCACGCACCCCCGCCCCCAAACTCACGTCGGTATTCTGTATGATGAAGTGGCGGCACTGGCCCCCCGCCATGGCGGAGAGCACGTACTCGCCCGGCTTGCCGTGGCTCTCGCGCACCAGGAAGTCCCCCTCGGAGCTCACCAGCCGCTGGGCCTCCTGCCGCGGGATGGCACCGTGGAACCACTCCTGCGCATCCAGCGGGCGCGTCGGCAACGCCTGCGGGGTTACAGGCACAGCCCCCTGCAATCAACTCGCTCGCTCATTGCCTCGTGCCACCGCTGGCTTTTCGGCCTTCCCTTCCACACCGGTTAAAGGCGGGGGTACCCACGCTTTACTCCACCGTACGCGACCTGCCCAATCATAAGGCATAAGACCCATTAACCACTGCCGGGTGGGACAGAGGCCGGGGGATTTAAGAAACGTGCACAAACGTTTCAACTGCTATACTCTTTGGTTCTTTCAGTAAAATCACGTAGGAAAATCTTAACAGATCAACTGCTGTGCCGAGAGTTGAAGCCGTCGGCCTCTGCATTGCAGGTCATCCTCCATCCGCTCACTCCTCCCCCTTCTTGTCCCTCCTCCGACTGTCAATCTACTGCTAGATGAGGGCAATCCCATGCACCACCGAGTGAGGAGTAGCACTTGGCAATCGTCCTTCTCCATCTCTTCACCCACTACCTCCTCCCCTTCCTCCTCCAATTATTCCCCTCCTCATCTTCCCATCCTAAAACTCAAAACTATTCTTATTTTACCAGGTAAGGCCAACTGAGCTGCTATATAGCTCTTGTTCCAGAAGTAACGTGGCCATCACAAATGATAGCTCAACGAAGTGGCTTATCATCACCTGGAAATGTATTGCAGCCAAACAATCTAAATGCGCGATGTTGATTCTAAATATGGATGGAAGAACCCGAGCACCTGGAGAAATGTCCACGCTACCATACGAAGATAGACTTGCAAACCTCAAATACACAGGCGTCAGGGTCAGGATCGAACCCACGGCCTCTTGCATACCAGGCAAGGTAGTTAACATTTCGTGACCATGGAACCATATTTAATATCCTTCCCTCCTTTCAATTGCTACTCCTCTCATGCCCAATTTCATCCCCCGACTCTGCTCTGCCCATCTTGTTCACTCCACTGCTGGATGAAGGCCTTCCCCACGCCGTATCGGTCGTAAGGGTTATCTGACAACACATTCATTACGTCAATATGGACTGAAGGGGAGCGGGTGATGGAGGGGGGGGGGACCCAGGATCCGTTCAGATATCACTCGCCACTGATGTTAGCTGTGGCCGGGAATCATAGAACTATGGGGCGACACGTTCACAGAGCCGCGTGCCAACCACTGCCTTACTTGGCTCCAATTAAAGTTGCGTGACGTACTCATCACAACAAGAGTCGCGTTCAGAGATGCGATAGAGGCTTTTAATGGAGTGCCGTGACGAGCGAATTACGAACGAAACCGTCATCGGTTACCTTGTTTGTGGGCGACGGCTGCAGGGAGGAGGAGGAGGAGGAGGAGATAGAGAAAGAAGCGGCAATCAATTGAGGCATTGCAGAACAAAGCACAGCCACAGACACCACTCGAGAATTCGCTGCGTCAGTTTGTTTCGTTGCGAGAGATTTAAATCCCTTTGGCCAGGGTGATGAAGAGTGTGTTACCATGTCAAAAGAATTCCACGCGTTCAGTTTATGACCAGGTCTCTCTGTAGCTCCGGGTAAATAACAGCATTGGGCGATGTAACGTTTTGCTGCCCTGCACGAGCTTGCATTTAGTGTAAAAAAATTCGGCTTGACTTGATGTATTTATATAATTTGTATTATTTATTTATAGAATTTTCGTGACTTTCTTGCCTTTTCTCTATTTTGCACTCTGTTTGTTTTGTATTGTTTGTTGTTGCTGTAACTTGCCGACCCACCCCTACTGGCCATCTGTGGAAAAAAGAGCTTCATAGCTCATCAGATTTATCCAGTCGAATTAAAGATTCTGAAAATAACCAGATATCTTACACGTGGTGTGGGTCATGCGTAAGTCGATCGTAACCGATAATAGATAACATAATTAATAACACAAACCATAATTAATTAAATCTTGACTTAAAAGCTTTCGTGACTGCAAGAATTCATATTTGCCAAGACAAAGGTACTCTGCAAACCCATTGGCTATCAGCAAAGATTCGTTCATGAAGCCATCCAGATATATAAACACAGACACAATTTCAACCGAGAAGATGGGTACAAACTGAGCAATCAAGGACGTTAATCACCAGTTTAGGTCATAACTGGCTGTGATGTTCCTATCCTACCTACCTATGTTAGCAGTTATTTTGGACTCTCCGAGTTACATTCACTAACACAGCCAACCTTTAGGTGTGTTAAAAAATGGCGGCTTGCCACTGCGTCGTCCGGGCCCGAGCCGAGCTTGGCCACCCGCCGAGCTTACATTTACATTTACAAGCAAGTTTCTCTCTCCTACTCGCTTCTACATTAACATTAGCTGCTCCGCCCATCTCTAAACCTTTATAAACAGCCTGTCTCAGCAGATTTCCCTCTTTTTCACCTGAAGACGATTGCTTGCGTTGCGGTCGAAACGTCGTGATTTAGATTTTGTTATTTTTTCTATCTACATGGCTTTACTGAAATACCTAAAGAACATAATTAATAACAACGCTTACTTCATTAACATTTACGTACATAAATATATTTTACATTAATAACATCAACATGTCAGTGCACGCGTCTGTATGATTGTGTGTATGTGTATACATGTGTGTACGTATAAATGTACGTATGTGTGTGGGTGTGTGAGCGGGCGTATGTGCATGTATTTTGTGAGCGGTAGCATCGTGGTGAGCGTGCGGTGCTTCGAACCCGGCGACCTGAGTTTGATTCCTGCTCATGGCTAACAGCGGTGACGAATATATGAACTGGTCCTGGGCATACCCTAGCTCCACTCAGCCTCAAATAAGTACCTGGTGCAGTTTCTAAACATTACCACTAGGGAGACGAAGGCTGTCGGGCATGGTGCTGGCCACCCACCCCCATGCGTACCGTTCCGCCAGTCATAGGTGCTCGCAAACAGCACTTGCTCCAAAAGTCTTTTATGACTATACGTGGGATTGTTGTCTTGTGTGCGTGTATGATTGCGCACGCTTGTGTAAGTGAATGTGTGGAATGGTGACCGCGAGCGTGAATTTAACTCTGGCAAACAGGGTTTAATACCCACTCACGGCCAACATCGGTGATGCATACATGAACCGGTCCTTGGCCTCTGCTAGGTTGACTTAGCCTTAAATGAGCAGCTAGTGCTGCGGTGTATAAACAGAGTACTGTGGGGAGACAAAAGTAGACAGGCATGGTGTTGGCCACCCACTCACTTGTGTACCATGCCGACCTTTATCGCTGCTTACTAACTCAACAGTCTGGTAAAGGCTATAGAGCGATTTTTCATGTCTTGTGTGCATAGTGTACACCTGTACCGTTGGCTTTGAGAACTTAAATATCCCCGTGATGGACTGCTTGAGATCCAGGGTCATCGCCTTCATCCCATCCTAAACCGACACCAACAACAACAACAGCAGCAGCATGGGTGACAGCACAACTGCAGTGACGCTACAGGCACGATGCTTGGGAGACCCAACGCGCGAGCCACCGTGACGTTCATGCTCGGCCGCACGGCACATGCCCACGCGTGCTCACTGCATGGCCACCGGATCGCCATGTTCAGTCAACAGCGGCCGTACGGGGGGGTGGGTGGCATGACCAATGTTCACAGGTTCAAGCTCTAACGGCCGACCCCAGTTAATGCTGCGAGTGTTAACAAGTACGGACCATACCGCTTCACATCGGAAGTTAAGGCTCTTGTAATGTTTTTGGAAGAACAGAGCAATCATCAACGATTACAGGCGCCTTTGTGTTAGCACTGCGCCACAACGATGCCGCAAATAGCCAAATGTGCCAGCACGTGGAGCAACAGCTCGGTTACCAAAGCGGTGTCCGTCATGTGGAACGAAATGTCAAGGCGCTCCGTGGTGGCCCGTATGAAATTTATAATGTACAATACAGGTATCCCTCGATTGACGAAAGGGATGCAGTCTTCAAAAAAACCCATTCTTAAAACGAAATGTCGGAATCTTGATAAGAAGCTTTCGTGACTGCAGGAATCCATACTCTTTTGTTCTTTCGTTAAAGTCATGTAGGTAGAAAATAAAATAAATCACGACGTTTCGGGTGCAACACAAGCGTCCGTCATCAGGTGGGAAAGCATGGTCTGCTGCTGAGGCAGACTGTTGTAAAAGGTTTGCAATGGGTGTAGCCCAAGGGTCATAAAGAAGTGGCCGGGGCCAGTGATGTTAATGTGAGAAATTAGCATGTAACTGTAAGATAAGAGAGCGGCCTCCTCGACAAGGGCACGGAAGTGGCTACACCCATTGCAAACCTTTTAAAACAGTCTGCCTCAGCAGCAGACCATGCTTTCCCACCTGATGACGGACGCTTGTGTTGCGCCCGAAACGTCGTGATTTATTTTATTCCTACGTGACTTTACCGAAATAACTAAAGAGTATGAAATGTTGTCAATCGGAATGGCTTTTCCTATTAATTTAACATAAAAGTATACACACCTATATCACTTTTCACAGTATAAAAATAATAATAAAGAACGTAAATATTAAAACAATTGAATAATAAATTCCAAAAAATAACCTTTTCAGGGAACTCACCAAAAGATCTGCTACATGTTAGAATGACTGCCAAGGTGATGTGGAGGTGTTACTGTTGCACTGTAGGGATACTGTGATGCTGTCGCGGATGGGTTCTTGTTTGATGATCTTGTGCCGTGTGCCGGAGTGAAATTTATCAATTGCGTAAATACGAATTTTTGGAAAACCGAGGGTTAACCTGTACGTATAACGAGCAGTGCCGTGAACGCCAAAAACGTTGGGACACCGAGCCGAACGCACGGCGGTCCAACCCAACAAACACACACCGGGGGAGCAACCCTCGGTCACAACCCACGACAAACCCACCCAACCCGGCACTGACCACGTGCAGCGAGTTCTGCGAGTGCGACGGCGACGGGAGCGTTCCTGCCCTGCCCGCGTCTTCCTGGCACGACAGGCCTATGACGGGGGGCGGCTCGGCATCGCCCAGCCACTCCAGCTTGTCCTGGATGGCGTCGCGCTGGCCCAGCACGCGCGCCTCCTCGCCCTCCAACTGCAGCACGCCCTGGCGGCATTCCTGCAGCGCTGCTTTCTTGCACAGCAGCCGCACACTGCGGTGGGGTGGCAAAGAAGGCGGCGCACGTCCACGCACGTCCATGAGCCAGTTGGTTAGATTCCAGCGTCAAATAAATTATGCCTTTTTACTATATTTAAAACTATATTTATTTTATTTTACCAGGTAAGGCCCAGTGAGCTACATAGCTCTTTTTCAGAAGTGCCCTGGCTATCACAAATGATAACTCAATGAAGAATGAAGTGGCTTATTATCACGTCGAAATTAATAGCAGCCAAATACTCTAAATGCATGCTTCTAAATGTGGAGGGAAAAAACCGGAGGACCTGGAGAAAAATCCACACAACCACCATGGGGGGAACATGCAAACTCCAAATATACAGCAGGCGTCATGTGCCAGGATCGAACCCACGACCTCCTGTATGCCAGGTGAGGTAGTTAACATATCTGGGCACCATCTCTCAGACACATTACACTCCCTGGCTGCTGCTGCTCCGTTATTTTTAACCAACGGCCCTTTTCCCCTTAAGCCATGTGACGTGTTCTGCCTACTTACACATCTGGTGGTAGGCAGAAACGACTCATATAATAATAGGTTTTACCGTACTCATACTCTATGGTTCTTTCGGTAAAGTCACGTAGGTATAAAAAATATAATAAATTAAATCACGACGTTTCGGGCGCAACACAAGCGTCCGTCATCAGGTGGGACAACCACAGCAAGAAAACAATTGCTGAAGTGGGCAAAAGGGCTGCTGTAAAAAGAGGCTATATAGGTAAGAGAAGGGGGGGGAGCCAGGGAGGAGAGATAGAGAGGGTGGGGGTGCTGGGTAGGGGGAGTGGAGTGCTGAAATGCCGGGGTGGGGAGGGGAAGTGAGCGGGGCTGGGAGTGGGAGGCTGAAGAAACTGGAGATGTGGATATGAAAGCAAACCATACAGCAGTTAAGGTTTTACCTGGTTAATAACATCCTTCCAATGATTGCTCAATTTGTATCCATCTTCCCAGTTATGTCTATGTTTATATATCTAGATGGCTTCATGAACAAACCTTTGATAGTTGCCCAAAGGTTTGCAGTACCTTGGTCTCGGAAAAAACAATTTCATGAGAGCCCTCAGCATTATAGCAATGGTCAGCCACGGCGGAGGTATTGGCTCTGCTGTGTTTCAGATCTGACTTGTGCTCGCGAACACGGTCCAAGATATGTAGTTTCGTTTCCCCAATGTAATACCCACCACATGCGTAACTTAGTTTGTAGACTCCAGGATATTGCATGTCAGGAATGACATCCTTCACAGATGGGATTGGATCACGGATTTTGTGTACTGTACTGAAACTGACCTGGATCTTGTGTTTGTATCATGAGACCTCCCTTTCCAGTATCAAAATGCCAGAATAGCTTTTACCCTTTCTGGCAATAAAACAGGTGTTAAGATGTTAAAACACCAAACAGAAACTTTTTGCAAGAAATCATGTCTGCATTAACCACAAATACATGATTCATTGCAAAAGGTATCCGTTTTAACATCTTAGCACCTGTTTTATTGCCAGAAAGGGTAAAAGCTATTCTTATATTTTGATACTGGCAAGGAAGGTCTCATGATACAAACGACTCAATCTATTCCAGGGGTCGGCAACATTTCAAAGAAGAAGAGACATTTTTTTGGTTTTTGTCTTTGGCCAAAATAGTTTGAGAGCCACAACACACGCAGAGCTACTTGTATACACAAACACAGATATAGCAGGCATACACAGCAGATAACAATAACACACATTCCGACTTAAATAAACAAAATAGGTGATGGAATAAACTGCATCTATTTAGTTTAATCCCAGTTTAACACGTAGGCTTTCGCGACCAATATTATTCATAATCAACGTTTTTGGGTTTAGATCGCGTTATTTATAAATGTGTCATAACCCTCCACCACCCGACACGGCTAATCAGTAAAAAAGTGTCACGTTGACAAAGGACAAATAGTTCACTGCTTTAGCCCACCGGTGTGTTGAAGCGTGAAACCACAACATTTACAATTTGAGTACGACGTTTCGCTGGTAATTGCATCCAGCATCATCGGCCAATTCGCCAGAATGGTGAGGCTCTGCTCTGTCTCCCGTTCTTATATAGAGCAGCAGCAGGGTGACGTCATCATTAACTCATTAACTCATCAGGTGCAAAGATTTGAGGGGGTAGTTATTGTAATTATATACTAGATTAGTAATCAGGCTATTGTTCCGATGCGAGTTGTAGATTAGTAGTCATTTGGCATGTGTTTTATTGTGATTATGCTACATTAGTAATCAGTTAGTGTTTGTTTCCCTTATAAGGAATTGTAATGTATCTTATAGCCTAAACGGTAAAATAACACACAGCGTTTACAGAAAGCAAACGCACACTGATGCCTATCTGAATGCAGATTCACATCATCACCCAGCTCAGAAATCCTCTCTTATCAAGACGCTCATACATCGGGCTAAAACAGTGTCGGATGGTGAAAGTCTAGTGAGAGAGATTAAACATGTTAAAGAAGCACTAAGACAGAATGGCTACAATAATGCTCAAATTAACAGAGCACTAAATGCCAAATCACGATCGCAAAGCAACACTGCTGAAAGCGATCAGATTATCAAAACAATAAAAATACCATTTATCTCAGGAGTTACTGACAAATTAGCCCGTGTTTTGCAAAAGCAAAACATTACAGTAAGATTTGGTACAGCACACAAAATTCAACAACTAGTAACGTGCACTAAAGACGAATTACCTAAATTATCAACAGAAGGTGTATATCGGATTAATTGTGTATGTGGCAAATGCTATATTGGACAGACAGGGCGTAACGTTAGTGTAAGACTAAAAGAACACCAGAGAAATATTAAACTATCGCAAACACAACTGTCGGCAGTGGCAGAACATGCATGCCAACAGGGACACTCAATTGATTTTGACAACGTTGAAGTATTGTGTAAAACTAGTTACTACTGGCAAAGACTAATTAGAGAATCCATTGAAATTGAGAGAAACAAAAATAACTTTAATCGCTCAGACAGCTACAGGCTTAGTGCGGCCTGGAAGCGTATTATTAAATAAGATACATTACAATTCCTTATAAGGGAAACAAACACTAACTGATTACTAATGTAGCATAATCACAATAAAACATATGCCAAATAACTACTAATCTACAACTCGCATCGTAACAATAGCCTGATTACTAATCTAGTATATAATTACAATAACTACCCCCTCAAATCTTTGCACCTGATGAGTTAATGATGACGTCACGCTGCTGCTGCTCTATATAAGAACGGGAGACAGAGCAGAGCCTCACCATTCTGGCGAATTGCCCGATGATGCTAGATGCAATTACCAGCGAAACGTCGTACTCAAATTGTAAATGTTGTGGTTTCACGCTTCAACACACCGGTGGGCTAAAGCAGTGAACTATTTGTCCTTTGTCAACGTGACACTTTCTTACTGATTGGCCGTGTCGGGTGGTGGAGGGTTACGACACATTTATAAATAACGCGATCTAAACCCAAAAACGTTGATTATGAATAGTTTAATCCCCCAAGTTATTCTCTAACGGATACAGTTTGAATTTGTACATTATTGTTGTCACCAAGACATTCCATAGCAACCCCATTCCCTGCCATATTTAATCAATTATAATCTTTGCATTAAATTATGTTTAAGACTTATATTTTTTTTTAAATGGCTGCCCAGGAGGCGGCAGCCAAAGGGCCGCAAGCCCGGAGCCGCAGGCTTGCCGACCCCTGATCTATCCAGTCAATCGGACAACGGGGGGGGGGGGGGGGGGGGGGTCTACTCTCTCACTCGGTGCGGTAGTTGAGCTGCGTGGCTCCCAGCAGCTTGTTGATCTCATGCTCCAGCTCGGCGATTTGCTCCGTGCGCTGAGCCTTTGTCTTGCCGAGCTGCTCCACTTCCTCCGACAGCTGTGTGAGCCTGAAACAAGCAGCAGCAGCAGCAGCATCATCAGCCACCATCTATCCACTGAAGGCTTCCCCCCAAACTGTCACCATCTCTCACTGTCTTGGAATGTAAAGGCAAAAAAAAGACAATTGCTAATACCGAGATTACCTTTGATATGAGCATGAGTCTTAAAATCAATGGATATGTTACACGATTCGCATGGAAAGGCGCATGCTCGGAATTGCACTGAGAGACGAAAGAGGAGCACGTGGACCAGAGAACAAGACACACACAGACACTATTTAAACAAATACAATCACAAACACAGACATGACTACTATAATGAGCCAAATAAGTCTCTTTGGTTCTTTCGGTAAAGTCACGTAGAAAGAAATAAAATTTAATAATAATAGAATACGACGTTTCGATTGCAACACAAGGAACCATTATCAGGTGCAAATTAATGAGAAAACAAACATAGTAAACATGGAAATATAATGCAATACAACACAGAGAGTCGGCCAATAAAACAGTCAACACTCCACCTGGTTGATTACGTTCTTCCAAAGATTGCTAAATTTGAGAGAGAGACAAAACATAGACACGGAGACACACGGACAGACACACAAGCAGAGAGAAACTCACACAGAGACAAACAGAGAGAGACACACACATAGGCACACAGAAAGACAACGTCTCTGTGTCGAGGCCTTAAATAGAGAGAGAGTGAGGGGGTTGGGGCAGAGGGGGAGTTGTGTGGAATTCCTGCCCATAGGGGACGGACGAGCTGGACACTGACTTCTAAACAAACAAGCACAGAGCGTTGTGTGGAATTACTGCCCACAGCGGCCGGAGGAGAGAATGGACCCATAAACAAGCAAGGTAGAAAGCAAATTTAGTAAAATGAGGAAGTGTAATGCAATGCAACACAAAGTTGGTTAGCACACAGTTAACGCATAGCCTGGTTGTTTACGTTCTTCCAAAGATTGCTAAATTAGAAGTGTGAAACAAACAAGCACGGCAAACGCTCCCCGTAAAGGTGGTTTAAACTAGATTTGAAGCGTAGAGTAATTCCTGCCGTCACGAAAGCTTCGAACCAAGAATGTCTGTTTGTGTGTAACGCGCGTGATGTCACTCCACATGCCGCACCCTCCCCGTCATTAATATTCATGAGCGGGTGAATTTTTACACTCGCGCAGAAGAAGGTCGAGCGGGAATAATTTTTTTCGCAAATTCGCTTTAAGTTTGACGTTTCTTTATTGAAAGTGAATCTAATAAATAATTATACGCAGCAACAAAGTGGATTTGGTGTCTCTATTTCTTCAGCACTTGAGACAAAAGGTAAGTCTAATTTATGCTTCTACATTATAGTAAAATAGACATTTCTCTGTGATTTTGCATATATTGCTTAAAATTCTAATTTATTTCAACCCCAGCGACCGAATGCAGAAGAGAATAAAGTATCAAAGCAGTGAATTTGAACAAATTGAAGGTCAGTTATATACAGTGCTACAGTGAAATGCAATGAAGTGTTTAATGACGTACTTTTGTGCAAGATTCACTGCCATTACATTTACACAAGACACAATTATACTCTGCTAAAAAAAATTGCAAATATTACAGCTTCCGTCCTAGGACGGGCAAAGAAGCTAATCAACATATAACAATTAAATAGACACACAAATATTGATATTAAATCATTAACAGACAGTAAAATGAAACAATTAACAGACAGAAATATAGCCAATAACCTAAAACAACTAAATACACATACATAGACATTGAAATGACCACAATTAACAAACACAAAAATACAAATAGAATCAGGACAGACAGACAGCCAGCCATCCTATCAATTACCAATTAAACACAGACACACACACACACACACATACCCGCACATTGAGTAAAACATACACAAAACACGCAACTACTCTCTCTTAGTTAATTGGCTGAGCAGAGTACTCCCCAGGTGAAGTGATTAATCCCGAGCCTCATGCGTTCCCGGTTCCAACAGAAAGCTAAACAAGCGACTGGAAATTCCACATTTCCATGATGGCACCGAGTCCGTCCATAATGGCCAACCGCTATTCGCCACTAAGTGGCGGGGGTGACACCACAGTGCTTGTGCCAGGCTATGTGCACTTTAAGCCCACGTGAAGTGTTGAATGCCCGCTGGTAGAGGAGGTCACGGGACAAGACTCGGGTGCCATCGGCAGACTAACCGAGATGACTGGTCGACGCATCACCTGTGCCCCCTACTGCGCCGACTTGCTGTGTTTTAGCCGCCCAACCCACACACACACACACACCAGCCATGATAAATCCACTGCTGGATAAAGGACGCACAGTAATTTTTGTTGATTCTTAGCGCCGAAAAAGTCGAGCAAGCTGGAAAGCAAGTGCCGGGGAATAAAAAAGATTAAGCGCCACTTTCCAACACCAAAGCCATGCTGATGGAGAAGTGGACCAGTGAGTTAAGAAATTACCAAACTTTTAAGAACGGATTACAACATCGCAAACAGCAAGGTCATTAATGAGGAAATTGATAATCACAGCAGATATTAACTATAATTTAAACTACTTTCATTTTACCAGGTAAGGCCCACTGAGCTATATAGCTCTTGCGATTTGGCCACAAATGATACCTCAACGATGTGGCTTATCACGTGGAAATTGATAGCAGCTAAATACTCCAAATGCATGTTTCTAAATGTGGAGGGGAAAAACCAGAGGACCTGGAGAAAATTCCACGTGATCACGGGGAGAAAGACGCACACATTTCAAATATATAGGCGTCAGGGTCGGGATCAAACCAATGACCTCCTGTATACCAGGCGAGGTAGTTAACATCTAACCACCGCAGCGCCCTTGCATGATGATGACAGCCCCCATTCTGCTCTCGACTGAGGTCCTGCTGAGCAGTTGTGGGGCGGCAACTCCCGCAACATTAATCCTGATTGACAATGGATGGCGACACCGCTTGGCGGACAAAGAGTGGAACTGCATCCGTTTCCTACACAGACAGGGTGAGAGCGAAGAGCGAGCAGTCGGACAAGCCGTGTCCCACCTGTGCTGCAGGTCTTCAAGCGTGAGCTCGTTAAGCACGATCTGGTTGGGCTCCAGGCCCTCAGGTCCCTCCTCCGTGATGCTCACGTCAAACTCCACACCAGCCAGGTGCAGCGGTTGGGAGCTGAGTTGACATGATGCGGAAGGTGCGAAAGGGGATGAGACGGGGAGCAAGGGAAAGATCATCAGGCATCGGACGACGTGTATATTGTTAGCACAATGAGTAAAACAGCGCATACGATTAGAATCCAGAAAAATATTCTAAATGGTCCTTTAAAAGTGTGACCGGGCTGAGACCATCAAGGGTGCTATGGTGGCGAGATGTTAACTACCTCGCCTGGTATACAGGAGGTCGTGGGTTCGATCCCAACCCTGGCATCTGTATATTAGGGGTTGCATGTTCTCTCTCGTCGTGGACTCGTGGATTTATCTCCGGGTCCTCCGATTTCTCCCTCCACATTTTGAAAGATGCATTTAGAGTATTTGGCTGGATTAAATTTCCACGTGAAAACCCACTTCGTTGAGCTATGATTAGTGGCCAGGTCGCTTCTGAAAAAGAGCTATGTTGCTCAGTGGACCTTACCTGGAAAAAGAAAAATAGTTTATAGTTCAGCTAACTTCCTTATAGTTCAGTTAACTTGATTAAAACGAGTTTTCATCACATGTGGCTGACACCTAGATTCAAACCCAGTGCCAGCTAGGCCCTCTGACCACTGAACGCCCGGCCACCTACAATACCTGGAAGAGCTAGCTAAAATAAAACATTCGATATCACTGGAAATCGCCAAACATCCCAATGCTGAAAAATTACCTAAAAATTACATGGTTGGGGATGCACATAGCAGCATCAACCAAGCCCTCTTTAAAAAGTCGAGACTCGGTGCAGCTTTTATGGGCTAACAAACATAATGATAAGAATAATAAGCATCTTATGGTTCTTCTCAGTAGCAGATTTTATGATGAAATATGAGCATTTCTAAGTGCTGTATCTCAAGGTACAGCCCAAGACTTTAAGATCGTACAGCAGGGGTCTTCAACTGGCGGTGCCGTGTGGGCCCCCCATATTGGCCATGTACGTATGTACGTTGAACTTCTTTTGCATCATACACAGCCAACCACACTAATTGGAGGTGTAGTGTTGAGTCGAAAGGTAGTGTTAGTCTATGGAGAGTATGTATGTGTGCGGAACTTCTTTTGCACTGTACGTAGCTAACCACGCTAAACGGAGGTGTCCCTGGAATGAGCCTAGGAGATATGCTTTATAGAGAGATATGGCTAGCCGAGATAAAGAGAGATAAAAGAGGAATTAACGAGAGAGAGAAGAGCTATAGACAAGAGATGCAGATGATTCAGTTGAAAGAGTGACAAACGAGACTGAGTAGGGGACAGAAGGGCATCCACCCAAGCAGCCATCGTGCAGTGGCAGCGGCGATTGTGGCATCGCCTCACCTGTGCTGCTGGATGAAGCTGTCGTACTCCGTGCCGGGGTCTATGAGGGCCACCGCCTCGGCCATGCTCTGCTGCATCCTCACCACCTCGTCGCGCACCAGGCTCGTCATTTGCAGGTAGTCGAGTAGACACTCCTTGCTGCCAGTATCAAAACAAAGACAAAAATTCCCCCCGCTGAGCCTTAACAGACTGTTGGGGCCAGTGCTGTTAGCGATCACCTGTTAGTGACCACCTATGAAGGCTGACAATATAAACTATAAAACAAAACTATGTTTATTATGTAGTGTATAGAGCGCTGAGTCGCACACACTATAGTTGGAGACAACACGTTAATTTACACAGCTCTAACCACTTCAGGTACTTTAGCTAGGTGTGGCTATCTGTTCACTATGTGCGTTACTGTAGCGGACGGGCTAGCCAGCACACACACGCTGTCTGACCCACAATCTCAAGCTACACCTTCCGACGAACGAGGAGCGAAGAGCGAGGACAAAGAGACGCGGGATCCCAGGCTGATCCCCACAACGAACCCCGACAACTTTATTTCCCTCGCCCGCCCCCTGCTGGATCAAGTAAGGAGCTCCCAGTCACGTGTCGCCTCCATTACCTGGCGCTCAGCAAAACATGTAAAATACTGGCTGGCACTAACCAGAGTGACAACATTTAATGTCACTACATTTATATTACCAGGTAAGGCGAGATGAGCTATGTAACTCTTTTTCAGAAACGACCTGGCTATCACAAATGATAGCTCAACGAAGTGGATTATTGTCACGTGGGAAATTTAAAGCAGCCAAATACTCTAACCGCACGTTGATTCTAAATGTGGAGGTAAAACTGGAGGACCCGGAGGAAAATCCACGCAACCACGGGGAGAATATGCAAACTCCAAAAATACAGCAGGCATCAGGGTCAGGATCGAAACACGACCTCCTGTATACCAGGCTAAGTAGTCAACATCTTGCCACCGTGGCGCCATATATGGTCTTTCTGTCCTCGTATTTCCTTCGTAAAAACATTGCTTGACCGCGTCAAAATTATTACATCTGCCGATGTAGAGAAGCTGTTAATCCTCGCAGCGCCTTTTTGTTAGTCATCGAACAAGGACGGTCACTGCGCACTTTCAGATGTGCTTCTACAGCCGCCTGGAACGATATTCCTTCCAATATTAGGAAGCCATATTTATTCAGAAGCCACTGGTAGAATGCACTTTTAAATCTTAATTGAAAAATAATTTCATTAAAACTGCTTTGTGTTTAGTTTGTCGTCCTCCTCTGCGTCTCCAATTAGCATGGTTGACTACGTACGGTGCGAAAGTACAACAAAACATACATACATTGGCTCCCTGCTTCTGTAGTCGAGTGGAAGTTAAGATCTTGCTGCTCGTATGCATCAGGGTCTTGAGAGGGCCGCCTCCACTTTACATCCAGGAGCAAGGAGTTAATCTCATGCCTCCCGGCAAAGGTTGGTAAGATCTGCCAATGGTGCCCTTCGATGGATAACTCAACCTCATCACTCATGTCCTCGGGGTGATTGGGAGTTTACCGAGGTGGTCCCCCACTTGTGGAACTCCCTGCTGGTGCCCCCCCCCCCTCTCATTGGCAATGAAGACAACTGGGTTGGTACACTCAGTCAGATAAGAATCTGACTGAGTGCACCAACCCAGTTGTCTTCATTGTCTTCGTCCTTTTCAAGCACAGCACCTCAAGATGTCGCGAAAGGTGCTTATAACAAGCGCAAATTATCAGTGTTAGCCACAGGACAAAGCGCCGTTAATGTATTTTTATCGACCGCGAAGGGATTGATCTCCGCAAGCGCGCGCGTACGCTGCACGTACAGCACCGCGACAGCGTCCTCCTGCAGGTGCTGCAGGGAGTCGAGCAGCTGCGGCAAGGTGCTGCTGCAATAGGCCTCGCGATGCAGCTGGGCTCCGCGCACGCACAGCACGTAGGCGTTGTGCAGCGAGTGCAGCTTCAGCGTTGCCTTCACCAACTTATCGCGCACCTTCTCCGCCTCCTTGGCACCTACAGCAGGACAGGGTGTGGGCGGGTGAGCGGGCGAGGCCGTTGGGTGGGCCGGTGGGTGGACCCGTGGGCCGAGGGGGTACTTAACCGGGAGTTGCGAGGTGGCCATGGGACGGCTCAGAGGTCAGAGATGCCGAGACTACACCACTGACATTCTGGGTTCTAATCCGAGTTTCAGGCACCGCACGCAAATAAACCCGGGGTTCTCAGTGCGTAGCGAGGTGATGGTGTCAGGGGGGGGGGGGGAGCGCAATAATGGATATATTTTGCACGGCAAGTGAGCGGTGACGTCACATCTGTGATGTCACCCGCATGCGGCAGCGTCACGCAGTGTGCCTGCTGACGTCACGCATCCCTACCCTCCGTGTAGGCCGTCTATTAATCCAAGACCAAGTCCTGGGCGAAGCCGGGGAGTAAAGCGAGTGAAAAATAAAAGGTGATTGAGAATGAAGAGGCTCGGGAATTGAACAGGATTACAAAAGGGGCCAATAATATTAAGGGCTCAACAATCTCGATGAACTGATGATGACATGAAACTAAAACACAAACTTAAAAGATTACGGCATTAATTACAGCACATTTTAGATGCGAGCACAAAGAAAATAATAGCGTTCACCAACCTCCTTTGGTGACCGCCTCGCCATACTTGCGCTTGATGGCCGAGGCGTCCTTACACGCCTGCCTGTATTGGCCCTTCACCTTCTCCATGTCAGTCACCGTCACCTGTGGGGGAAACGCTCATCAAGAGGCAGACAACAACAGACCGGTCTCTCAATGGGGTCTCGAGCGATAACGCTCTCTCACAAGTCTCTGATAGGATCTCAAGACAATAAACTGACAGGCTGGCACTGAAGAGGTCTCTCAATGGGTCCCTGATTGGGCGTCTGACCGAGTCTCTGGTGGGGTCTCTGATTGGCTCTCTGGTGGAATTCTCAGACTGTAGCAGAGTGGGCGTGCTCCGCACCTTGTTGAGGTTTAGGCGTAGCTGCTGGTACGACTCCATATAGCTCTTCTTGAGCTGCTGCTTGTCTCGGATGAGCGTCGCAATTTTGCTGAGCGGCCCTGTCGTCAACTCCTCCGACTGCCTGCGCATCGCCTTGCCCAGCGCTTCCGTCTGCTGCACCACGCTCGCCCACGACTGAGATTGTGTGTGTGTGTGTTTGTAGAAGTCGTGCAAGGGGGAGGAATGTTTCAAAAAGAGTCATCATCATAACCATCGTAATAACAACATTGGCTTCAGCCTGCATATATAAGTCTAGGTGCAACGATTTCCTTCACAAAAGTAAAATAAAAAAAAGTATAACCCGTAAAAACAAAGTTTTTCACTATAAATCCTTTATATGCGTGGCGGCTAGAGTCCTCTCGTCCTCTGGCTTGAGATGGCTGCCACCTATGGGTCAGATGATTGTCTGCCAGTATTAAGCAATTGGTAATTAAATATTTAATTTGTTTTCCCTAAACAGTGTAAAATTTTTGATTTTTTTTTTCACAAACATTAATTGTCTTGCACAACGAGTCTGTGTGGAAAATGTCAGCTCGATTGGATCACGGGAAGTGGGTTAAAAAACGACCGAAAGATTTGCACGGTCGTAAGCAAGCAAGCAAGCATGCAAGCAAGCAAGCGAACTTAATATAAAAGATTTAAAAAGTACCCTCTCTTGTGAATACTCTTTGGTTCTTTCGGTAAGTAACCCCTCTTGTGAATGTCAAAACATTCACCTCCGATAGCGCGGTTGGATAAGTACGGTGCGAAAGAATTCAACATACATATAAAAGTCAGAGCGAGTTCCTGGTCAAATGAGAACTGAGGTGGTGCTCATCCCCTGTTTAGAGCCCTGTAGGGCCAGTGGTCGAAATTCCACATTCCTATATTGGGGGAAGAGTCCATAAGACAACCACTGTTGACTTCCCCTACAATGTGGCACTCAGTGAAACTGCCTCGTCTCCCTGGTGACCTGCTTTATCCCGGTGACCTCCTGACCCTGGTGGCCACCATCACCTGGTGGCAATGTGGGGTGACAACGCGGCTGACCTTGGCGACCTGGCTGACGTGGCTGAGGTCAGGGCGCTCTGTCTGGGCGCACAGGTGCTGCAGCTGGGCCGCGTAGTCACGGTCGATCTTGGCGCGCGTCGCCACATGCTTGCGCACGGCCTCCAGCAGCCGCATCTCGCACTCCTGCTGTGCGACCAGCGCATCGTGCGACTGCTGCATGTACAGCCCGAAGCCCATCGTTGCTGCTCCCACGACAGGGCGATAAATCGACCAAACAACATCGTCAACGTTTTTTTTTACCACGTCACATAACTGCTGCCTAGATAACATCGTTAGATTATTATCATTTTCAAAAATTCGGTTCAAATACAAATTTTGTGTGTTTTTTTTGCATGCAGTCTTTGGTGATCCAAGCTAAGACGGTCAACTCGATGCCTTTGAGAACCAGATTTAAAGACAGCCAGCTCAGCGCTCCGAGTCCAAAGACACCGAGCCACCTCGCAAACACAGACTTGCAAAATTACTCCAGAGTACAAAACTGCTTCGATACCCCTTCGAAGGACGCGGTTTGTCCACACCAGGTAGAGCACTCTCCCACACCTATATATTGAATGCATTGGGAGATACTTACACCTATATATATAAAAGGAAAATTTGTTAATGTGTGTCTGTTCGAAATGTTTAGCATACTTCCCAACATGCAACAAACTTTAAATTTGGCATGTGGGTAGCTTCCAGACTGTGCACAATGCAAAAAGTCAAAAAATACACTTTTGTATTTTGGGGGGGGGCGCAATAATGCATATAATATATTGCACGGCAAGTGAGCGGTGACGTCACATCTGTGATGTCACCCGCATGCGGCAGCATTACGCAGTGTGCCTGGTGACGTCACGCATCCCCCACCCCAACCCTCCGCGTAGGCCGTGTGTATCCCGCACAAATGCGCGGCATCGCTGTCTCTATTTTTTAAGTCAACGCGACTATTTTCAGCTCTCTCTTAAATATAAAGCAGAAAATACATCTGTTTGTGTGAAGCAGAAAAAATTCTCGAACGCCGAGCTCTGACGTGATGAAATTTGCACAGCTTCTGCTGTCTGGAATTTCTGAGGGAACGCGACAATTTTCACCTCGCCACCTCATTCCCTTCCCGAGTTGCCTAAATCGACTTTACGTATAAGTGGGTTAAGGTTGATTTTTCCTTCAGTGAAAAACATCCGATTTAGTTAAATTGATTTTTTTCAGCTTTTTTCTTTCTTGCAAGCATCAATTTTTTTTTCAGTGTTTTTCAGTGAAATATAAAGGAATATGAAATTAATCCAAGACAAGTTTCCAAGTCCCGTGCGAAGCCGGTTAGTAAATCTAGTCACAATAAATCACATTTTGTTAACTACTTTAACACATGGATCGGCAGCATGAACACACAGTCACAATCTGTGAGCATAAAAAAGTGCACTCACTGGTAACATTTATCATCCTGTTACAATCTCACTCCTAATTCTCCGTTTGCCTTTGTGGTGTGCGGAGACCAAGTGGAAGGTGGTCGACTCAAGTAACAATTGGTGACAATGTCACGCACGCAGTTATGCCCGAACAGGTGTGTATGGACGTATTTGGCAGTACACTGGTGCAGCGTAACACACCGGTCCTCAAAAAACAGTCTAAAATTCGACCAAGTCTAGGGTCAAATATGCCTTTGGAAAATTGTACAAAAAGTCCTCAGGCTGGGTGCTATTCGGCAACAGACTGTGAAGCTTCGTGTTCAGCCGCTCATAACATCCATCTTCCGACTGCTTCGACATCACGAGAACTGATTTTGACGCATCACCGCCACCCCTGCAGGACTTTCTGACCAGGGTTATGACCTCCTTGCTCTGGTGGCGCCGCGCAAAAAAAATTGCGAATTTGTTTTTGCACCGCACACTACCAGTGTAACGCCAATATTTCTAGATTTTAAGTTTTCGTGACTGCAAGGATTCATACTCTTTGGTTTTTTGGTAAAGTCACATAGGTAAAAAATAAATAAATAACTAAATTAAATCACGACGTTTCGGAGGCAACACAAGCCTCTGTCTTCAGGTGGAACCGTTACAGCCAAAATCACTGTAGTAAGTGAAGAGAGCTAATAGAGAAACGCGACTATATAGGGTAAGAGGGGGGGAGGAGCCAAGGTAGGGGGGGTAAGCTGAGTTAAGCCGATTGATAACATCTATTCATTATGCAGGAGAGGGGGGGGGTATTGGGGTACCGTGAACAAAGGGGCGGAAGTTGAATTGACTAATAGGAACGCTAAGTTAAGCTGATAGATAACATCTAGTTAATAGGAACGCTATTAAAAAATGAAACAGCCAAATTAAATCACCAATACACGACACTACTATACTCTACACTACACTATACAATACACTACTATAGACTGCTATACATTACACTTTTATATACTCCACAATACACTACACTACTATACTCTACACAATACACTACACTACTATAGACTGCTATACATTACACTTTTATATACTCCATAATACACTACACTACTATACTCTACACTACACTATACACTACGATACTATAGACTACTATACACTACACTATTAAACAGTACAACATACACTGCTATACACTACTATACACTACACAGAGTAACATCCAAATCTCTGACAATCTAAAAACGGTACTAGCTAAAGGGCTGAATTTCGCAGTTACCCCTAAACATATCCCAGTAGAGTATATAATCTCCCATGTCGATGTAGCCCTCAAAGGCTTAGGACACATCCAAATGGACATTGCGAGAGCTGAAATAGCCACTATCCTCAAGAATGCTGAGAAACCCGTTAGCAACATCAGCAAAAACGAACGCTCTGAATTCGCAAATTTGAAAAAGAGGGATGACATAGACATGACAGTCATCCCTCTCGACCGACAAGGGCAATGCCACTGTTATCATGGATAAAATATCATACAACAAAATCCAGGACCTACTCAATGATGGCAGCTACTCCAAAATCAATAGAGATCCGACCAATAGCTAACTACAAAAACCAACAAGATCATCACCAGTTCGACTTCCCTAATCGAACCAATCAAACGGCTCTCCCTGAAACCCTCGGCTGCGAGACCTCCCAGATTATATGGGCTTTCCAAGATCCATAAAGAAGGTACCTCACTAAGGCCCATCGTGTCCACGATCAACTTACCTACCAACAAACTGGCCCATTTTCTGTCGGATACTCTGCTTCCCTTCACTGGCAAGACCACCTCAGCAATACTTAACTCAAATCACTTGGTCTCTCTAGTCAAGGACATTGTACTGTCTCCTGATGATGTCCTCGTCAGCTTTGATGTGGTCTCTATTCACCAAGGTTCCAGTGCCTGACACCATAACAATAATTGAAGACTTAGTCCAACATGGACTGAACCCTGATGTCCCTGCGCTGGTTAGACACTGCCTCACCAACACGTACTTCACCAGAAATGGTACCTTCTACAAACAAAATGAGGGCACCCCTATGGGTTCCCCTTTGTCACCAGTGATAGCCAATGTTTTCATGGAGAAATTTGAAACAGACGCCATCCAGACATCCACTCTGCGTCCTTCCTTGTGGAAGAGATACGTGGATGATACTTTCGTCATTTGGCCACATGGCCTCCCAGCATTGAACCAATTTCTAGACCACATCAACTCCATACACCCATCCATCAAATTCACCATGGAAGTGGAGAAGGATGGCAAGCTACCATTCCTGGATGTTCTGCTTGAAAGGGGGCCCAATGGCTCTTTGGGACATTCTGTCTACAGGAAGGCCACCCACACAGATTCCTACCTGAAGCCTGATTCCCACCACCATCCGGCACAAAATAATTCACTCAACACTATACCATAGGGTCCACTGCACATCTCTGACCAACACCACCTGGCCAGTGAATTGAAACATGTACATCTGGCCCTCAGGATGAATGGATACTCAGATCGTGCTATCCACCAAGCTGTTTCTCCCACCATACAGAAACAACCCCCTGAGACTCCAATCAAAACCATTACGTTGCCAAACATAGCAGGTGTTACCAAAAAGATTTCCAAAATTCTAGACAAACACAAGATCCAGGTCCGATTCAGTACAGTACACAAGATCCGTGATCTGATCCCATCCGTAAAGGATGTCATTCCTGACTTACAGTACCCTGGTGTCTACAAACTGAGTTGCATCTGTGGTGATTGTTATATCGGGGAAACGAAACGACATATTTAGGACCGCATTTGCGAGCACAAGTCGGATTTAAAACACAGCACGACAAATTCTTCGGCCGTAGCTGACCACTGTTATAATACTGCTGGTTCTCATGACATTGTGTTCTCCGATACCAAGGTACTCTGCAAGCCTCCTGGATACTACCAAAGATTTGTCCATGAAGCCATCCAGATATACATAGACATAACTTCAACCGAGAGGATGGATTCAAATTGAGCAATGATTGGAAGGATGTAATTAACCAAGTTAAACTTTAGCTGCTTTATAGTTTTACAGTCATATCCATATTTCCATTCATTTACTCCCAGCTTTATACACTACCATCACTCAGAAATTTTATGTACAGTGTTTCAATAGTGCCCCAATACTCACCCTCCTTCCCCCCATAGCATTATGCCCAGGAGCCCAGGAGCCTCTATAGTATCTGCATCCCAATGCTCGGTCCGACCTGGCTGCTTCACTACTGTTACACTTCCCCTGATCTTATCTGTTAATCAGCTAACCCCCCCCCCCCCTGACTCCTTGACTCCTCCCCCTTCGCTTACCCCATATATTAATGTGTCTCTAAACAGCTCTCTTTATTCACTACACTAATTTTACTGAAGCATGTTCCACCGCGGATAAGCCGTAACGGGGGGAGGGGTTAGGTCACGTGGGGGAGAAGGGAAAGCTCTTAAGGGCGGGAACCGGAAGAGACGGGAGGAGAGTGTAAGAATAAAGACGGGAGGAGGCCACGCAGGGCAGAGGGTGGAGAGTGGCACGATCGCCACAGGACGGGACTCGGCACTGTTGGCCAGCGGTGTCCGGGCACGGGGGAGACGGAGAGCAGCGGTGGGGCTGCAGAGAGAGCAGCTGAGAGACTGCATAGAAGCGGAGAGGCGGAGAGGAAAGCCAGCAGCGGAGCTGCATCGGGAGCAAAGCGAAGAGAAAAGGCTACGTGAGCGACGGCAGCTGCCAAGCTGCCAAGCGGAAGGCGGAGAAGGCTCTGAGCGAGGGCCGTGTGGGGCAAAGTTGTAAGAACCCAAATAAAGGACAACGGAGACAAACAGAGTGAAAGAGTCCTTTATTACAAACGTATAGTGTAGTGGATAGTGTAGTGTGTTTTGTATAGTAGTGTATAGTATAGTGTATTGTGGTGTATAGTAGTTTAGTGTATGGTGGTATATTGTGTAGTGCAGGGGTCGGGAACCTTTTTGACTGGGAGAGCCATAAAAGCCAAATATTTCTAAACATATTTCATTGAGAGCCATATAGTATTTTGAACGTATAATAAATTAAATATGTCTTACTTTTAATGCGACTTCTGGTGCTGCATGGTTTTGCTGACGGCCTTGTAGTCTGGTTCATACGTGGTGAGGTTGAGCTTCGTGCAGGCGTGACCCGTGAAATTTATCTTCAAAACTAATTTCTGTTTACTTTAAAATGACACAGTATTATTAAGCAATATCACAAGTATTTTTTTAAATCAGTTCCAAACTGCTTTTTTATTTTGTTATTCTTTTTTCAACTCAAAATTGGCTGGGAGCCATATGCAGTCACTGGAAGAGCCATATATGGCTCGCGAGCCATAGGTTCCCGACCGCTGGTGTAGTGTATACCAGTGTATAGTGTAGTGTATAGTAGTGTATTGTATATTAGTGTATTGTGTAGTGTATTCTATAGTATTTTGTGTAGTGCATTGTGGAGTGTATACCAATGCATAGTGTAGTGTATTATAGTATAGTGCAGGGGTCGGCAACCTACGGCTCCGGAGCCGCATGCGGCTCTTTACGGGCTGCTTCTTGACGATATGTACGTATGTACAGTATGTACTCAGATGCATTGCGGCTCTTGAAATACTGAATTTTGTACCGAATTGGAAAGAAATGGCTCTTCTTGTTATTTTGGTTGCCGACCCCTGGTATAGTGGATAGGAGTCTATAGTAATGTTTCAGGTATAGTTGTGTATTGTGTAGTCTTCAGTATTGCGTAGCAAAGTTTATAATAGTGTATTGCGTAGTTTATAGCAGTGTATAGTGTAGTGTATAATAGTATCGCATAGAATAGCGTAGAGTATAGAAGTGTAGAGCACAGTGTATGGTGTACTGATTAATAGTGTAGTCTATAGTATCATAGTATATATTGTAGAGTATAGTAGTGTAGTGTATTGTGGAGTGTTTAATAGTGTAATGTATAGCAGTCGATAGTAGTGTAGTGTATAGTGTAGTGTAGAGTATAGTAGTGTCGTGTATTAGTGATTTAAATTAGCGGTTTCATTTCTTAATAGCGTTCCTATTAACTATATGTTACCTATCAGATTAACTTAGCGTTCCTATTAATCAATTCAACTTCCGCCCCTTTTTTCACGGTACCCCAATACCCCCCCCTCTCCTGCATAATGAATAGATGTTATCAATCGGCTTAACTCAGCTTAGCACCCCGCCCCTACCTTGGCTCCCCCCCCCCCTCTTACCCTATATAGTCGCGTTTCTCTATTAGCTCTCTTCACTTACTACAGTGAATTTGGCTGTAACGGTTCCACCTGAAGACGGAAGCTTGTGTTACCTCCGAAACGTCGTGATTTAATTTAGTTGTTTTACATTTATTAATTTTTTACCTATGTGACTTTACCAAAAACACCAAAGAGTATAACGCCAATATGTTCATATGAACTGGCCTGAGCTGTCCACTACATTCACCGTTTCCCAATTCAAGTCCTGGGTTGAGACATTCTTCTCCTCCTTGTGCCGATGTCTCAACGCAAAGCCCAGATGACAAATGAAGCCCATTTCCTCCTGTACCCTGCTTCCTTGTTTCATTTCTCCTCTATAAAAAAAATCCTTCCTCTTGGCTGCGATCCCCCCCCCTCACGACGCGCATGTCCCTCTGTCTGTGCAGGAAGGTAAAGGCGAGCAGTAGTGTAGCGGTTAACGATCCGCACTACATACCCGGTAACCCGAGTTCAAGTTCTGCTCTCAACTAACACCAGTGACAATTATCTGAACTGGTCCTGGGCCTCCCCTAGGTCGACTCAGCCTCAAATGAGTACTTAGTACGATGAGTAAACATCACCACCAGGGAGACAAAGGCGGTCGGGTGTGGTGCTGGCCACCGACCCTCTCATGTGCTGTTCCGGCTTTCACAGGTGCTCGCTAACAGCACTTGCCCCAACAGCCTGTTAAGGCAATACCGGGGATATTTTTTATTGCAGTACGATATTGCATTGCACTGTATGATGGTCAGTGTGGGTGAGTATAGACGTGGGAGCATATAAGTATATAGTATAAGAATGGTGTTTGCTGCACTGCCCCTCTGCTGCCCACCACGTAACGCCGCAGCCACCTGTAACTCCTGTCTGTGCCAGGTGGTCACCTATAGAATCACTAGATTCACGCCCCTCTTACAAATGAGAATGGTTAAACTAAATTAAATAAACAAAACTGTTTGTGGTCAACCACACTCAGCTTGCGAGATCCGACAAGATCGGGCCCATTCCTAGCTAAAACATATATATAGTAACTAGTATTGTTACAGTAAAATTCCATTGCAAATTACTCAATTTGGATAGCACATAGCAACAACACTTGGCAGGACCATCTTGAAAAACAGTTGTGAGACTCCATGAGGCTTTTCTGGGTAAGCAAGTGGAATAATTATTATAATTATAATAAATAATAATCCTGGGTGATTTGGTCATATGCTCTAAATAAATAACCCCGTGAATAATTTAGAAAACCGAGGTGATGTCTCTTAGCTTGCCTACGCAAGTGGGACATGCGGGAGTCAGCAGCAATTCTGAACATTCAAAGAGTGATTTCGCAACGACTGATCAATCACGATGTGCACGGCTCTCACTCGGTGTCAATGCTCCCAGATAGCTGGAATACATCTGTGAACTGCATCCATCTGTGCGGAGCTGAGCGTTATCCCCTCTTACACGGGTGTTTCTCCACACTCCAATTTCATTCCAGGTACCAATCTCTCAGGAAGAGAAATTGGCAAACATCCCAATGTAGCATGACACCTCCATAACAGGTTTTAAGACTGGAAGAGGCTATCCTGGATAAACCGTGGGCATTACTGTTGTCTAAACGACGTTTTGAAGATGATGAAGTCTTAAAAATATCACCATACACCTCGGCCAGATTTTAGGATGCCGCGCATATATCCTTACACGCACACACATCCTATCATCAAGACAAATACACGAGCATCGCCGAGAAGGAACTGGAAAACATTGTAAACGGCAGTACTTTATCAACACCAAAAGGAAGATCAGTTTGAACAATCTGGCTTGTGCATTGTCTATGTGCGTGTGTCTCAATCACACATACTTTTAGTCGGCACCAAATGCCTTCAAGGGCGCAGAATAAATTCTTGAGCGGACACACGGCAGACAGCGGTGTAGCCGGTGTTAACCCTTTGTCGTCTTCACACCTTCCACCTGCGAGAGGAGGAAACGTTATTGGGGCGGTGACACAGCCCAGCTGTAGCACAAACGCCACTTGTTATAGAAGTTTGTGGTTCAAATATGGTCGGCCTCCCTGGCTATTGCTATGAGGTGTATTAACCGTACAATATTGTGCTCCATCTGCTTAGCAGTGGATAATACAGATACCGTGATGGCATTCGAAGGAAAAGGGCCATTGTGTGCTCGCTTCATGGTCCACATATGAACCTAATGGCGGGACCCCGGGGTCCCATAAGCCCCGGGCTCTCTCTAAAACATATTATAATGTAACAAAAACTTTGCTCTTTTTCACTAATGGGTTTGAAGGATGGTGGCAAGTGTTGTCTTGTTAAACTATGCCTTTAAAACTGAAATTACTTACCTGCAGTACCTCTATTTAAATACACTATCGAAAATAAACTTTACATCCCTGTCAATCATCGTAAACATTACATGAAATAGTACGCGTTTTCAATGCGCTGTTATACCAATGTTACTCTACAGAGTAGTGGGTCGCCGCTCCTCTTATCTGCATTAATGAGCGGTATGTGGGGACTATGGCTTAAACGCAAAAAAAACCCATCTGCACAGATGCATACGGACAAGAGAAGTATTATCAAACAGGAGGAATTAACAGTGCAATGCAACTCATCTGTTAAATATCTGCAGAGAATAATATGGTCATCGATTGATCCTGGCTGCAGACATTGGTAGGTCACAAATAATAATAAAGATAAGACAGCAGTTTAACTGTATTATGCATACCGTTGTGACAAATAAATGACTTAAGTCGTGTCGGCAGTTTGAGCAGCTTTGGATAGGACTTAAGATCCTGCCCATACCCGAGCATAGAGAGCATTCGCTTGTTCGGCTCTTCTGCGCAATCGTCCTCGCTGCGCTTGGAGGACATGACAACAGAATGCTCCGTGCCAGGTGGGTCGCGGCGTTTATGTGCACGGTGGGACGGAGTCGCCAAAAATAAATTAATTAATTACGATTTTGACTTCCGTTTATTTGGGACCCCGGGGTCCCACCATAAGGTTCATTCGCCAAATAAAAAAAAAAATACCTGCAAATTACTCACTTGGGATTATACATAGTAGCGTCATCCCCTACTGTGAAACTACTGCAGACATATGTCTGAAGCAATCTTGCACAATAACAATGATGCAAATATGAAAATGTACAAATTATGTGTATTTGTAACGGCAGTGCCATTACCAGCTCCATATGCGAGACATTGTAAATGTAAATGTGAAACTAAAAACTATGGTCATTTTACCAGATAAGGCCCACTGAGCTATATAGCTCTTTTTCATAAGTGACCTGGCCACAAATGATAGCTCAAAGATGTGGTTTATCATGTGGAAAATTTATAGCGGCCAAATACTCGAAACGCAAGTTTCTAAATGTGGAGCGAAACACCAGAGGAACCGGAGAAAATCCACACGACCACAGGGAGAGAACATGCAAACTCCAGTTACACAGGAGTCAGTCAGGATCAAACCCACGATCTCCTGCATACTAGGCGAGGTAGTTAACATCTCGCCACCGAGATCAACGAAGACACAGAAACCTAAAATGACGTGGTCAAGCTTAGAGTTATACCACTGCGTAGTTTTTGCGGTTGCCGTAAAACTCTCAGGTTATGAATTTTCGGGTTGTAGCGGGTGCTGTTCCGCACGATATCCGACGTTTCGCTCCACGTACTCGGGGGCTTCTTCTTTATGAATTGAATTTGGTTCTGAAGTTACTGGTACAACTCGAAAACACATCAGAGATCTAGCTGCACAAAAACAACTGCTAATACATATGCAGCGGTAGCAGTTGTCCTCAGTTTACCCAGGAAAGCCTTTCGGAAGTCTTCAAACTTTTCAGGAAGGTCATCATGCCGAACAACACGCGAGATAACGCAAAATCACACCGGCGAGCTAGACTTTCAGAGTTATCAGTCTGAGCAAGTGCTTTGGCGAGCACCTATGAAGGCCACACACACACACACACAAAGATCCCACATCTGGCCATTCAGACGGTGAAACAAGTGCTGTCAGTGAGCAGAGCACACGAAGGGGGTGATAAGTCAGCAGCACGCATTGACATTTTTGTTTCTCCAGTGATGGATATTCATACACCGTGCCAGTTACTCATTCGCACCGACCTAGGGGAGGCCTATTTCTAAAATCACTCGCCACTGATGTTATCCATGGTCAGGAATCAAAGCCAAGTAGCTGGGTTAGTGCTGAGTAGCACAGGGCACTAACCACTACGCCACCACTTCCCACATGTGCACACAAAACAAAACCAAGATCCCCCTTATTGCTTCTAAAATACTTTTGGTGCAAGTTCTATTTGCGAATATCCATTAAGGCTGGCATGGCACACAAGAGGGTGGGTAGCTGGTACTACGCCCGGCCACCTTTGCCTCCCCAATGCCGATGTTTACACACTGTATGATATACTCATTTAAGGCTGAATCAACCTAGAGGAGGCCAAGAACCGGTTCAGATATCCATCACTGATGTTGGCCATTAGCGGGAATAGAATGCGGGTTTTAGTGCAGTGAGATAATCACTACCGCTCTGCAAAATACACACCTACGTGTACACATACACAAGCACAAGCGTGTAAGTGCACACAATCACTCAAGCGAGTCATTCTTACCGTCTGTGTTCCTCAATGGTAAGGCTACATATTTCAAGTGTAATAATCCAGCCTGGGCATACTTTTCGCTATTAGTGTGGCTTCTCGTGGAAGAATTAATTTAATGTATGACTGTTTGTATCGACGACTTGCATGGGCAAGCACACTCACGTAAAATTAGGGCTGGAACAATTTGAACCCTTGGTGATCCTATGCATTGCATCACATGGATCAACAATAGTGAATACCATTTTCCCCCATTAGAGTCAAACGTTGCATTCTATCTCGCCTAGCCATTACGCACTGGACAAACAAAGCGCCTTCTGCCTTAAACAGGGGGATGTGGATAGAGAATGTGGAGAATGTTTGACTGTGACTTAGAAGGGAATGTACCTTAAATGTATACAGGACTTTGTGTGAATAGGTCAGATTCGCGATCATCCATAGAAAACGACAGCACTGTCATGCGCACTGTGTAACATTACACCGTGCGCATAATACTGCCCAGGGCGTGGGCGATTAATTGGTCAGGCTGGAAATGTGCCAGCTAGATGAACGGCATGGTAAGGGAATATTAGCGACCACCATTTGTCAATTCTCTGCTGGATGCCATGCGGGTCGTGGTGGCTGTGACCATATTTCACCACGCTGATCAGTGCAGATTGGTTCAGGTGGGGATCATAGATGTTGGTTAATAGTACTTTAGATTAGCACAGTTGGCTATGTACGGTACGAAATAAATTCAACATACATACATGTAGTTTAATTTTCCTCTGCTGACAACATAGCCCAGCAGCAGCCTTGAGCACCGTCATACTGGGGTAGTCGCCTATCCATAGCCCTATCCAGGCTCAAGTCTCCTTAGCTTCCGAGATGGGACCAGATCAGGCACATTCCAGGTGATTTGCTCATAGGCCTGCAGAATATATATTGAATCGTTAATGACAAAATTGGTGAGGCGTGGTGGTTTGCTTTGCACAGTAGTGACTGGTTTTGAAAAGAATTTGCAAACTATCTCTTTTGCAACTCACATAATGTGGGTTTGGCATTACAATCCAGCCTTGAGATTCATACCAGACTTAGGTATGGCAACGAATTTACTGGGCTCAGTTTCAAGTGACACTGTTTCCAATTCGCTTTTTTGTTCCAATAAGTGTTGTTCCAGCATCATTAAACCATGGTCAATTCACTGCTGGATGAAGGCCTTCCCAAGCTGCTGCCACCTCTCATGATACCTGTGATGCGACAAGCCACCCCAGCGCCTGCACACGTGAGCCGATCTCATCGCTCCATCTCCCCATGTCAGTGACATAACCTGTCAAAATCCATTCGCTTCACTTCGTTCAGCCAACAATATGGAATCAACGCTTCGACCTTCACTTAAAGCGTAACTTTACTCACTCCTGAGTGGTCGGCAAACCCTATCCCATTCTAGTTTAGCTTCATGCAATGTGTACCTCACATTTAAATTCTCACATATATCTCTCGCATTTCTCCACCTCAGATATGCAGGGGCAGCATGTAAATTCCTTTTTACGGAGATGGTGAATGAGTCCATAATGCATTGCCAAGTGGATTGTGCCTTGTCTTCACAAGAACGAATCTTCCCACAATGCAACATTTTTTTTATTGAGTCATCATACTTTTTTGACTATTTAGGGGTCTGTTACCCAATAACCACTGTAAGTTAACTATTAATATGCCTATTTAAAAGCTGATCGTCTGAAAACATTTTAAACATTTAATTATCAGCCCCCACGGTGTAAATTGCAGTCTTAATCGCTATACCTACTATCTCTTCGAGTAGTCAATTTTATGTGACGAGCGGGAAATACCCGGCGTTGCCCGGGCGAAAAAGACCGACACACACATCGACCTACACAAACTTACAGACTTTGACCCACACACACAAAGACATCGACTTACACACACACATATGGACTCACACACACAGACATCGACTTTAGATACACACACACATGGACTGACACACACACATGCACCTACACACAAAGAAATGGACTTACACAATCACATAGAGCTACACACACACACCGACTCGCACACATCGACGCAGACACGCACATTGACTCACACGCACACATGTAGTTAGACACACACATAAATATAAAAAAATGTACTAACTTAATTTCCAAATTTTTGTTGTCTACGCACACACGTTGACTAACACAGACATCGAAGGACACACACACACATCGACTTACAAAGACACAGCGACTCACACACATGGACTTACACACATACAGACTGACACGTAGATTTGCACGCACACACAATAGATTTTTTAGTTGCACTTACACACATACATAGACTCACACACACACATGCACCTACACACACGCAGAGAAATGGAAGTACACACTCACATGGAGCCACACACATCGACTCACACACACAGACACATCGACGCAGACACACACATCAACTCACACGGACATATGTAGTTAGACACATACAATTTAGAAATGTACTGATTTGCACACACATCGACTCACACACACAGACACGTCGACACACACACATCGACACAAACAGGCACGTAAAATCACACGCACACATGGACTTAGACACACGTAAATATAAAAAACTTTACTAACTTAATTTCCAAATTTTAGTTGTCTACGCACACACACAGACTACGCACACACATTGACTAACACACACATCGACGGACACATACACATATCGACTCACACACACGAACGGACTCGCACACACATATGCACCTACACACACGCAAAGAAATGGACGTACACACTCACATGGAGCCACACAGACACATCGACTCACACACACAGACACATCGACTCACACGCACACATGGACTTAGACACACGTAAATATTAGGAAATGTCAATTTTTTTTAAAAATAATTATTTGTCTACAGACACAGACCATGCACACACATTGACGAACACATACACACATCGACGGACACACAGATATATCAACTCATGCACACACACACATCGACTCGCACACACATGGACTTGATACATATGTAACGGTGTTATTGGGCGAACGTACACAGTCTCCGGGTGATAGCTACTACTTGCCAATAGGGGGCAGTCAACAGGCTGAGCCAGTGCCAGTGGAGTATGACCCAAGGGGCCAACAGTCAGCCGGGAAAACGGATCTTGGAACGAATGGGCACAGCCCCCAAAGTAGGGGGCTGTAGGGGAATGATGTCACCCTTCCAGAACCTGTTGGAAGGTTCGGGAAGGGAGGTGTGGCGCAAGCCACAGAGCAGGATAAAAGGTCGGACCCCGGGAGGGTTCGGGCAGTATGTGCCAGCTGAAGACAGAAGAGCCAGTGAAGACTGAAGACCGGCTAGCTAGGACCCTGGGACTCATCTGACCCACCATCCTTATCAGCGCCGGGCAGAGTGAGCCAGTGGTGCGACCCTGGAAGCCCCGGAGCCCGACATCCTTATCCGGGCTGGGTCCGTGTGGCTGGTGGTCGAGACCTGTACCTTGCCTGGGTCAGGTCAGCTAGCCTCCCCTAGGACCCTCTTAGTCGGAGGACCCGAGACCATAGCCCAGGAGTAGGGCGAGTTAGCCGTAGGCATACCTCCCCAGCTAGCAGCGGGTGAAGGGGCCGTTACCCCTTCAAGTGGAAGGCTGTATCGTGTTGTGTTACGCCCTTGTAATAAATAAACGTTGCCTCTACCGAGTCGTCTACGCCGTCATAAAGAACCCACTACACACACAAACGTAGACACACACATGGTGGCAGACACCCACATAGACTCGCACGCTCGCACGCACACAAGGCCGTAGACACATTAAGAAAGATAATAACATTCTCTAAGTAAATTTAGAAATCTTTGTTGTGAGAACACAAACATTATGAATGTAATATTTGCAAGGTGATTATTTAAAAATCAGGTTTCTGTCAACGTGAGTTGACACGATAATAAGAATATTAGAAATGACCAAGGTAATAAAAAAATATTTTTTGTGAGCAGACAAACAAAAATAGTTGTCTGCACAGAGTTAATGTAATATTAACAAGGTGAATATAAAAAAATGGGTTTCTGTAAACGTGAGTTTAGGGAAAGAAGCAAGGAAATAATACTTAACATTGCCGTAGTGAGGCCTAGTCCCGTGCAGAGCCTACGGCCTCGCCTAGATTGCCCAGCCGGCCGAGGTGTCACCTTGGCAGGGTGTGGGCTGGGCCGCTCCCCCCGGCTGTGCTACAATAATACTATCTAAGCGGTAATATTAATATCTAGGGACTCTATAGTAGTAACAGGACGCATTTGGGTGGAGTGGAGAGAAGAGAACATCACACTTTGAAGAATTAAGCTCAGCGTTGTGTGTGTTTTTGTTGCATTTTTAACACGAATAAAAATGTGTGCTGATCGTGTGTGCATTGCTAGGGGCAACCACTGTCAGCAGTGCAAAGTGTAATTTAATAAATGCGTATAATACTAATGTGTGCGACGTACCTTATAGAGTATGCAGGCGACTAAAAAAGCCCGCACACCTCCGGCAATGGCGCGTGAGAGTTTGTAGGGACTAACCGTGATGAGTATTGTGCACATGCGCAGCTGTGGACGTTGTCCCGCCCCGACCGGCGAAGGGAAATAAAAAAAATATTGGAACTCAATATTTTAATAAAGATATCGCAAAAAACGCTATTTTAAAGGTGAGTGATGGGAAAACTGAATAGCGCTTGCCCACCGTGATGCTTACGGCATGGTACCAGGCAGATTTTATTTCACATAAACACCACCGTTTGAGAGCCAAATCCCTTGCAAGCGCGCGTGCACGGACAGACAGATGGTCAGACGGATAAAGAATGCCTTTTATAGGTAAGAAGACTAGCGGGAAGAACCTGGCATTGCCCGGGCAAAAAATATATCAAAACTTCTCTTAAAAACCTTACATATACATACACAGATACTAAGCAATTGTGAAAGCCTGATGGGCCGTTTGTCCATTTCTCCACCAACAAAATAATAAGAGGCTTGCAGAGGTCCAAAAAGTTAGAGAAAGTGGGGGGTAAATGGTTGATCTAAAAGGTTTGTGAAAATTGACGACCCCCCCATCCCTCATAAAATATATTTACCCCCGCGTAGGTATATATACCTACACACCCTACATACAACAAAGTAGTATCTGTTGACTCAGTAGTTGTATCTACTGACTGTACAGTAGTATCTACTGAGCCAGTAGTATCTACTGACTGTTTAGTAGTATTTACTGACTGTAGTAACTACTGACCGTAGTAGTATCTACTGACTGTCGCAGTATTTACTGGCCGTAGTGGTATATACTGACTGTTTTAGTATCTACTAACTCTACAAACAGTATCTACCAACTCGATAGCAGAATCTACTATCACCACAGCAGTGCATACCGACTGTTGTGGTACCTGCTATCACTACAGCAGTGGATACCGACTGTTGTGGTACCTGCTATCACTACAGCAGTGCATACCGACTGTGGTGGTACCAGCTATGACTACAGCAGTGCATACTGACTTTGGTGGCACCTGCTTTCACTACAGCAGTGCATACTGACTTTGGTGGTTCCTGCTTTCACTACAGCAGTGCATACTGACTGTGGTGGTACCTGCTATCACTACAGTAGTACATGCTGACTGTATAGCAGTATATATCGCATCTATAGCACAAAGTAGTAAGCAGACAGAGTGCCGTGGTGAGGCCTAGTCCCGCGCAGAGCCCCCAGCCTCGCCTAGATTTACCAGCCCGCCGAGGTGTCACCTTGGCAGGCTGGCGGCTGGGCCGCTTTCCCCCCGGCCACGCGACAATAATGGCATGTAAGCGCTATAAGAATGATATGTAGGGGCTCTATAGTAGTTTCAGGAAACATTGGGGTATCATTGGGGTGGGGAGAAGAGGACATCGCACTGTGAAGAATTTACACGGTGTGTGTTTTTGCTGCATGTATAAGGCGAATGAAAATGTGTGGCGATCGTGTGTGCGTTGCTAGGGGCAACCCATGTGAGCAGTGCAAAGTGTAATTAGATAAATGCTTATAAGACTAATTAATGGGACTGACGTCTTATATAAATGCATATAATACAAAAGTGTGCGACTTACCTTGGGCAATGGCGCGTGTGGATTGCTGGGGGTAACCTCGTGGGTGCTGTGCGCAAGTGCAGCAGGCTGCGGTGTCACCCAGCGCACGGCGAAGGGAAATAAATAATTAATCTATAAAACTAACTCAATTAATTAATCAAAATCTCAAAGAAACGCTAACTTAACTCATTTAAAGGTGACGGACATGAAAAAGAAATTGCCTATTCCCACAGCGGGGCTCAGGGCGTGCTGGCTAGCAAATATTTTTTGGGCATAAAACCCACCGTTCGAGAGCCAAATCCCTCGCAAGCGCGCGCGGAGACTTTTATGTATTAAAAAAAGAGAAAAAGAAGAGAGAAGAAAGAAAGAAGAGAGAAGAATAAAGAAGAGGATGAAGGGCCATTGCTCAAAGCGTTACCTATTATATATTTATCCTTTTTAAAATGCAGTGTTCTTGACGTGTGCATTAAGTTTTTAGTTGCTTTATTTACGGTTTGATTAATCCGCGCGTTCTCTTATCGAGCACGTGTTTTGATGCACTTTTGAATTTTTGTTCGGTATTTTTCGTCATTGTTCCTGAAGCACACGTCCTTCCAGGAACAGTTATCGACACGATCGGTTTACGACATTTCGCGTTAATGCAATTTACAAATTAGACACTTTTTGATTCACAAAATCGAATTTCCGCGTTAACGGAATGTCATTACGGCACACGCGTCATGTGATCATTATATCTAGATTGAAAACTCATCTCTTTTGAACTGCTTTTTGCGTTTAGTTTGCTGTGCTTCCCCGGCACCTCCAATTAGCACGGTTGGCTATGTACGGTGCGAAAAAAGTGCAATACACATACATACTGCCCAAAGACGAACAACTACCAGACTCAACACTGCACCTACGATTAGCACGGTCGGCTAGGTAGGGTGCGAAAAAAGTTCACCACACAGTACAAAGTGGGAGCACCCGGGAGGTTGCGTCATCCATCAACGTCAGCGTCGCGGTGTCACGAGAGCTCCACACGACACTGGCAGTCATTACAACATGTAGCGGATCTTTGGGGGAGTTCCCTCAAAATATTTTAAAAAATTGTTTAAAATGCATTCATGATTCAATAGTTGTAATGTTTATTTTTGCTTTAATATTTGTATTGTAAAAAGTGATATAGGTGTGTATATTGTTATTAGTAAGAGTTGGAAGGAGGATCCGAACACACATGCCTACATTGTGAGTATAAATGAATAGGAAATGAATAAGATTAACGCTATTTGCGTGACTAGCGCGGTGTGTGTTTTGTTGCGTGACCAACACATCCCCTTCGTGAAGCCCACCGAGATCGGGGCGTTAACGAGTCGACCGCCGATCTGTCTGCGTGGTGCCCGTAGGCGGCCCAGATTGCGTGTTGACTACCAGTCTGCATGGGCTTGGTGTTTGTTATCCACTCATCAGCAGCCGAGGATCTTGTCCGATCCCCACTTACATCGCAAACAGCGTTGGCGCACTTCTACTGTGCTGTGTGTGTCGCCACGGCTGTCTCCCTGCACTGGCCAGCGTGCAGTGTGGCCATGCGACTCCCTACGAACTCGCACGAGTCGGCGCAGACCCCGCTTCATCCAGCAGTGCGTCGACAAGAAGGTTTGCTCTTACACGGTAACGCGGATAACGACGAACGCGACAAACATTACAAGTACAAGCCACTCACCACCTCCCAGGCCGCGCACGCTTCTTCGGGCGTATTCCCCCGATCCGCACGGAACCGATCGCCGTCGTTTTCGAGCGACCACGGGCCGACCCGCGAGTAGCCCCGGGCGGGGCACGGCGGCGTTTAAACGCCGAGGTTCGGTGCCAGGCTTCGAACGCGAATCCACCCCACAGCGAACCCGCGGCAGCGGCAGCAGCAGCGGCGGCGTCCGCGCGGTGCGGAGGCAACAGAGCGGCCCGTACCCCGCCGCCGCGGCATAGCCGGCGAGGCCACGACACCCACCCCACCACCACTGCACCCGCAGCACGCGCTAGGATGGGTTGTTTCGGCTGCAGAGGGAGGGAAGGAGAGAGAGGAGAGGCGTTGAGACGCTACGACGAGACTTGGAACATCGCGGCAGCGAAGCGGCGTTGGGCGGCGAGACGGGGGCGAGGTGGTGACACTTGCCCAGAGGAACCGGATCCGGGAACCGGCGGAACAGCTGTTGAGCAGGGAACCGGATCCCCTCAAAAAAACTTCGAGTGGGGGGACACCGCGATGACGTCATTGGCTCAATAACGTCGCGATTACGTCATCATATCAAGATCGTGTAGATGGCGTCACCGTCTCGACATCGACGCGCTGACGTCATCGAGAAATGACGTCACAAACAATGACGAGCGTTTGATTTCATCGCCGCGTGGAGACGTCACGGGTACATCCCAACCCCAGAATCGGTGACTTAATACTACAGGAGGAATCCGATGAGCTAAAAGCTCTTTTTACACAGATGTCGAGTAGTGGGCACGGGGTCAGAAGGTTACAACAAGAACAAACAATACAAAACACGTTTGGAGTGCAATGAATTGGAAAGGTGAGCAAATCAATAAAACGAAAACTAAACTATATTTATCATAACCAGATTTAAAGTGTCCATGACTGCAAGGATTCACTCTTTGGTTATTTCGGTAAAGTCACGTAAGTAAAAAAATTATAAATGAAAAAACAACTAAATTAAATCACGACGTTTCGATAGCCTCCGTCTTCAGGTGGAACCGTTACAGCCAAATTCACTGTGATAAGTGAAGAGAGCTAATAGAGAGACTATATAGGGTAAGAGGGGGGGCAAGGTCGGGGGATGCTGTTGAGGGGTCGGGAGGGGGCAAGTGCTACGCTGAGTTAAGCCAATTGATAACACATTGTCCTGCGGAGGGAGCTGGCAGGAACGTTGGGTTGCTCGGTCAATGGCCAGGGTCAACGGCGGCGTGGTGTATTCCGCAAATATGCCCGACTGTGAGGGCGGGCACAAGCCGGCGTGAGTAGGTGAAACGTTGAGTTTTTTAGGGGCACCACGGGGTGACCAGCCCCTCCCGACCCAGCCAAACCCCCCCACCCAGCCCCTCCCCACCCTCCCTACCCAGCTCCTCCCCACCCTCCCCACCCAGCCCCTCCCCCACCCAGCCCCTCCCTCCCCACCCAGCCCCTCCCCGCACGACAGACAGACGGACACAATAATCCCCTGTGGGCTGGTGTAACCAGGAGGTTCCTACCAGTAACATCTATTCATTATGCGGGAGAGAGGGGGTATTGGAGAACAAAGGGGGGGGGGTGGAAGTTGAGCTGATTAATAGGTACGCTAAGTTAAGCTGATAGATAACATCTATTCATTATGCATGGCGGGGGGGGTAATACGGAAGCTATTAGAAAATAAAAACGCCACTATGCAATACACTGCACTACTATAAACTGCTATACATTACACTATTATCCACACTATACTATAATACTATACTCTGCACTACACTATATACTATGATACTATAGACTACTATACACTACACTAGTAAACAGTACACCATACACTGCTCTATGTGGCACATTAGGAATGGATCACTTTTAATTATATCCTTGTGGAGCAAGGGAGTAAAGAGTGTGGTTTTGTGAAAGTCCTGATGTGCTGTGCAGTGCATCAATGCACGTGTGTACAGCAGCGCGTGCGTACAGCAGCGCGTGCGTACAGCAGCGCGTGCGTACAGCAGCGCGTGCGTACAGCAGCGCGTGCGTACAGCAGCGCGTGCGTACAGCAGCGCGTGCGTACAGCAGCGCGTGCGTACAGCAGCGCGTGCGTACAGCAGCGCGTGCGTACAGCAGCATGTGATGACTGAGTCGGGCCTGTAGGTGGCTGGCAGGGTTATTGAATAACCGCGCGGATATACCAGTCACATGGTTAATGGCGACTCGGGAGCAATGCTGGTTGTAAAACACGTGCTGTTGCATTTTACAGGTAAAGGACCCAAAGGTTCATCTTCTTGGTTATTTCAGTAAAGTCACGTAGAATGGAAAAAATAAAATAATAAAAATAAAACATCGTGAGAATTATTTTATTATGTTTTATTTTTATTATTTCCATTCTACGTGACTTTACCGAAAGAACAAAGAAGATGAATCCCTGCAGTCACGAAAGCTTTAAATCGAAATTTGACCCAAAGGTTGTTTTTGATCGTTATATAAATGTTCTAGACTTGTTCTAGACTTTAAGCTTGGCTTTAAATTGTTCGTTTGTGATATATGCAATTAGAGGCGTTTTAGCACTGTGCATTGTAAAGGGATTATGCACTGTGATTACTTACTTTCATTGTAATTCTCTAACTCTAATACTGTTTAGTCTATAACCATGCCCATGTACCCAGAGTATGACTACTTGCAATGCTATTGAGAATAGAACACATTTAAAGTATTAAGCTGTACAATTGTGATATACAGTACGTATACTGTACACATGCAGTACATATAATGGGTGTAAGATACCGATATAGGTGGATGGTATAGATAGACATACAGCTTAGGATTAAAGGAATATTCGAATAGTGATGTGCAAATGTGATTGTCAAAGACAAAGATGGTTTATCAGTAGTAGAATTGGGTTTAAGAGAAAACTGTTAATGAATAACCGCACGTGTAAACCAGCAACATGGTTAATGGCGACTCAGGAGCAATGCTGGTTGTAACACACGTGCTTTTGCAATTTACAGAGTGACGGTGTTGTTCTTCACAAGATTGCTATTAACCACAATAAATGTGCTTGCCCTCGATTTGGAGCACCTGCCCATGTCCTTCATTTCGAGTGTGCAACATATTTTGGCGAGCCTGGCAGGAGAGTTTCTCAGAATTCACTGACGGGGATTAACTCTTCCAATGAGACGGACCAAGCAATTGTAAAGGCAGAATATATAAATATATTTATACAAGGTTCTACATAAACCTCGCGCAACTAACCAGCGGGGTGGTGGCTTAGCGGTCGTTTACAATGCTCACTTGAAAATTAAAGAGCTCCATCTACCAATGGCTCAGGCCACATTCGAGGTCCAGTCCGTATCCCTTACTACTAACAACGAGTGCTTTTACATTATTTCCATCTATCGCCCTCCAGATGGCAGCATCAACACCTTCGTAAATGAGCTTTCGGAATTCCTATATCTGATTCCTAACCCATCTCACAGGCTCGTGCTTACAGGCGACTTCAATTGCCCCGGCAATACCCCAGCCTCCATCGATAGTCACCTTGAGTCAACTTTGGCCTGCCATAACCTGGTCATCACAAACTCAGGCCCCACCAGAGCTTCGTCAACAAACGTTGAGAGCATGCTCGACCTGGTTCTGGAACCTAACCAGCACCGACGCATCACTGCACTGGGAGTTTTCCAAACTGGTTACTCCGACCACCGCCTTATACTTTCTTCCCTCCAATTTCCGAAGCCAATCACCATCAAATTCACCCGCAACTTGCGTAATTTTAAGGGTATCGAATTTTCTGCTTTTCGTCACCTCCTTGCAAACTCGCTTTCAATGTTATCCCCATCATCGGATCCAACCGTCTGCGCTCTCCAACTAGAAGCTGACATGAGGGCGGCGCTGGACAAACTAGCTCCATTAAAATCACGAACCGCTAGGCAGTCTTCTCACGACACTCACTGGCTCTCAAGAGATGCCATCATTGCTAAGCGAACCAGGAGGCGTCTTGAACGTATCGCATCCCGCAGTGGTCTACCTGCTGATCGACTTGCTTACAGAGTCGCCTGCAGGAAAACTAACAAACTGATCCTTGTCTCACGTTCCTCCCACATTGAGGAACGCATCAAAAAAGCAACCGGAAACCCGCGCATTCTATGGAAAACTCTCAAAGATCTTCTCCATCCTGGTAGCACCATGGTCCCTCACCTTAGCGATCCCCTTGCCTCACTGAAACTTGCCACCTCTTTTAATACTTACTTCAACAACAAGCTAATCGCCGTCGCAAACTCGTGCACGTCTACTGACACATTGCACCATTGTACCCCGCTCATGGTACCTAAAATTGTAAGCACTAACCCAGACACTCTTCTAACTATGCTAAAGCCTGTGTCTACAAAAGACGTTTTCGCTTTAATTGAATCACTTCCTTTGAAGTCATCTCCACTCGACGTGCTCCCAGGTTCCTTGTTCAAGCAATGTGCTCCGGAACTCGCCATCATGATCAGGAACATCGCAAATGCCTCCTTCTCTTCGGGGTGTTTTCCGTCCAACCTCAAATCTGGCCTGGTTTCTCCCTTGTTAAAGAAACCAAATCTAGATCCGGATGACCCATCTAGTTATCGTCCCATCACTAACCTCTCTAACCTCTCTAAACTCCTTGAACGACTAGCCCTCGCCCAGCTACAACCACACGTCACCTCCTCCGCAAACTACTGCAACTTCCAGTCAGCTTACCGTCAAAACTATTCCACAGAAACAGCACTCACTAGGGTGCTCGATGACATTTTAACGATCGTTGATTCCGGCTCAACTGTTGCACTTGTAAGTCTGGACATTTCGTCAGCCTTCGACACCATCAACCATTCGCTCCTTACTTCCCTCCTGAAATCCGACTTCGGTATATGCGGCTCAGCACTCAAGTGGATAGCTTCGTACCTTTCTGACCGGCAATCTTCAGTCAGGGTGGGCATGTCCACATCGCCTGAAACAAGAGCATTATGCGGGGTTCCCCAGGGCTCTGTTCTAGGTCCCCTGCTCTTCACAGCCTACACTTCCCCGATCGGCCGACTCATTGCAAGCTTCGGTATTAAGCATCACTCATACGCGGATGACACGATTCTATTCACCGCCATCGATTCTAGCAATGCATCTGGATTCGAGAGGCTCTCGGAATGTACCACCGCCGTGCAACAATGGTTCACTGCACACAACCTAGCCCTTAATCCGAAAAAGTCAGTGGCCATCATGTTAGGTACCAAGCAACGTCTCAATTCAGCAGCACTCCCCACACACATACACATCTTCGGTCATAGCATCAAGTTCACCAACCACTTCAGCTACCTCGGTGTCATCCTAGATTCAACTTTATCCTTCGACCGTCAAACCAACCATATCATCAGCTCATGTAACTTTCACCTGAAGGCTCTTAGACACATACGTCCTCTCATCTCTACTGAAATTGCCAACACTTTGGCATGTTGCATAGTTGGGTCTCGCCTTGACTATTGTAACTCCGTCCTTGTCCGGACCTCCGCTGGCAACCTAAGGAAGCTTCAAAGACTACAAAATAACCTAGCACGCGTCGTCATTGCCCACACTCATCCCCGCCTCGACTCACTAGCTCGTCTCCGCGCTCTCAACTGGCTCCCCATTGCCAGTAGGGTCACATACAAGACCGCCTGCCTCTGCCACAATGCCTTCATATCCGCCTGCCCGCCGTATCTTTCTTCATTACTGACAACTTGCAGCTCAGCACACGGCAGATGCCTGCGCAGCGCGACTCACGACCTCCTCTCAATACCAAGATCCAGGATGGTCATGTCTACGCGCCGCTTCTCGGTGGCAGCCCCAACAGTCTGGAACGATATCCCTCTGCACATTCGCAGCATCACCTCAATCGCCTCCTTCAAGAGACACTTAAAAACTCACCTCTACAATCATGCTTTTGAGCGACTCTGAGCTTGGCTCCGCGCCTCTGAGTTGCGGCCACTACGTCTGCAAATTTGCGCGCGTTACAAATTGTACTATTATTATCTGAACGGTCTTCACATCATGGCACTGGAACAGCTGCAGCACAAGGCCAGTACTGCTTTGAATCAGCTGCAGAAAGCCCAGATCATGGAAACATGCAGAAATTTGAAGTGTTTCATTGATGATGAGACTGGTGAAGATAAAAGCAGACGGGCTTTGATTCGTATGGCAGAAAGAGTACTTGATGAAGTTGAAGACCAAGAAGAAGATGATGAGGCCTGTGCATACATTCAAAACCTGATGTCTTTCATTGAAACAATACAGCAGAAAGACAAAGACAGCAATGGAACGTGTCAAACACTGCCACCATCAAAACTTTCTGAAGATATGGATGGTGAAATACAAGAGTCACAAGAAGAATCCAGAAAAACCCTTGAGGAAAAGAAAACATCAAGTGAAGGTGGAACAAAAACCACAGCCGCATTGAATCCCATACGAATGGCCAGACTAGGAAATGTGCCGGAAGTCACAATACGGAGAGAATTCAGGATCTGTGGGAAGATTGGTGAAATAGGGCAGAAAGACAAGTTATTTTACACCAATCTGATGCACCAGATCTACACAGGTACCCGTAAGGGACATGCCGAGTCTGGCATCATTGAGGCAGTAGTCAGAGCAATCAGTCCTGGTCTAAATTTGATGGACATGCTAGAAATAAAAACTGATTTGACTATTTACAAGTTAAAAACTATTTTGAAGGAACACTATAGAGAAGAAAGCACATCTGATCTCTATCAGAAGTTGATGAACATCTCTCAGGAGTCAAGAGAAACTACACAAAACTTTCTGTTCCGAGCTATCGAATTAAAGGACAGACTATTATTCGCATCTAAAGAAAAAGGAGCTGATGACCAGTACAATCCAGATATGGTACACAGGAAGTTCCTGAGATCGATTGGCACAGGATTGCTCAGTGACTCTATAAAATTCCAAAATAAAGCCCAATCTGGATGACATCACTGTCACTGATGAGATGCTGATTGAAAAAGTCAATGAAGCAGCCAGCTTGGAACTTGAGAGACAAAACAAGCCCAAGGGGATCAAAGGCAAGGGGTATTCTGAGGACAGCAAGGCCCGCGGGGCCGAGGGCGGCAAGGCCCGTGGGGCCGAGACGCAGCCCAAGGGCGAGGTGAGGGCCAAGGCGCAGGCCTCACGTGCTGTGGCTGCAGCTGCAACCCAAGTACCCGGGCAAGAGCACACCTACACGCAACAAGATGGGCCATTACGCCATCATCAAGTTCCTGCTGACGACAGAGCTGGCAGTGAAGAAGAAGCCCGACAACATGCGTGATCAAGACAAGATATAAGCTGTGGTCATATGGTTGTTAGTTGTTTAAGATGTTTTTGGTTTGTTAGTGTTGTGTTTAATATGTTAAGAGGGGGTCATTGTCTAAAATGAAAAAAAATGGTGAGGAAGAGGTTTCAAGTATGTTAGTAGGCCGATAAGTAAGTACCTAAAAGCTAAATTCTACACGGCCTTAAGCTGCAAAGGATTTTATTTTGACAGGTACTGGGAAAAGAATCCTAACCATTTGTGGTCAGTAAAATGTGAAGTATGGTGTAATAATACCAGATTGTCTGGTAATTCCAAAAGCATAATACAATGATTGGGCTGCACAAAGAGTTGGAGCTCACCCCAAAATAGAGAGCTTCTGGAGTGGCGCTATCTTGGAAGGGATATGATCCCTAGAGAAATTGTGTTCACAATTTCATAAACTCCTTTCATGACCAGTTTAAGGAAAAAGAATGCAAAATGTTTCCAAGGAGAAAAATGGAGTGTCGAGACGACACTCATTTTGTGGGGGAGAGTGTGACACATTAGGAATGGATCACTCTTTTAATTATATCCTTGTGGAGCAAGGGAGTAAAGTGTGGTTCTGTGAAAGTCCTGATGTGCTGTGCAGTGCATCAATGCATGTGTACAGCAGCATGTGTGTACAGCAGCATGTGTGTACAGCAGCACGTGTGTACAGCAGCACGTGTGTACAGCAGCACGTGTGTACAGCAGCACGTGTGTACAGCAGCACGTGTGTACAGCAGCACGTGTGTACAGCAGCACGTGTGTACAGCAGCACGTGTGTACAGCAGCATGTGTGTACAGCAGCATGTGATGACTGAGTCGGGCCTGTAGGTGGCTGGCAGGGTTATTGAATGACCGCGCGGATATACCAGTCACATGGTTAATGGCGACTCGGGAGCAATGCTGGTTGTAAAACACGTGCTGCTGCATTTTACAGGTAAAGGACCCAAAGGTTGTTTTTTATCGTTATATAAATGTTCTAGACTTGTTCTAGACTTGTTCTGGACTTTAAGCTTGGCTTTGAATTGTTCGTTTGTGATATACAGTGAGGGAAAAAAGTATTTGATCCCCTGCTGATTTTGTATGTTTGCCCACTGACAAAGAAATGATCAGTCTATAATTTTAATGGTAGGTTTATTTGAATAGTGAGAGACAGAATAACAACAAAATCCAGAAAAACGCATGGCAAACATGTTATAAATTGATTTGCATTTTAATGAGGGAAATAAGTATTTGACCCCCTCTCAATCAGAAAGATTTCTGGCTCTCAGGTGTCTTTTATACAGGTAACGAGCTGAGACAAACACACCAGGGGTGGTTATGGCCGCACGCGGAAGGATGCTTACATCCACGTCCGCACCTTTAGCCTGGGGGGCTAAAACGGCGCTGTGATCCCCCACGGCCCCACCCCCCGGTGGGGGAGTTGCTATATAAGGCGGTGAGCCGGTGGGCTCGGGGTTCAGTGTTTAGCTTTAACCAGCGAAGAAAGAAGACCGGCTAGATAGGCCCTGGGACTCCCCTGGATCGCCGTCCTTCTAAGGACCGACCAGGGCAAGCCAGTGGCGTGGCTCCGAGAGCCCAGAACCGATGTTCTTATAAGAGCCGGTCTGGGGACTCAGGGTGCCGTAATCCCAGCTTGACCAGAGCTGGGTCAGCTAGCCTCCACTAGCTCTGTAGTGGAGGACCTGGGAGTAGGCTAGCCAGGACAGAGATTGTGGGATCTCCCTGTTAGGCGGGTGAAGGGGCCGATACCCCTTCGAGTGTCGTATACCTTGGCCTGTATATAGTGGAACGTTTAATAAATAAGTGTGCCTCCGACTACGTCGTCCAAGTCTCTTTGAACCTACTACAAATGGTTGAGTAAGTGGCTGAATGAGTGGTTGATGGAGCGATTTGTTCAGTGAGCGAGCGGGTGGTTGAGTGAGCGAGTGAGTGGTTCAGTGAGTGAGTGGTTGAGTGAATTAGTGAGTGGTTGAATGAGTATTTGAATGAGTGAGTGTTTGAACCAATGAGTGAGTGTTTGACCGCAGGAGTGTGTGGTTGATTTAATGACTGAGTGATTGATTGAGTGGTTGAGTGAGTGAATGGTTGAGTGAATGGTTGAGTGAGCGAGTGGTTGAGTGAGTGAGTAGTTGAGTGAGTGGTTTAAGTTAGTGGTTGAGTAAGTGAGTGGCTGTATGATTGGCTGAGTGAGTGAGTGAGCGAGTGGATGAGTGAGTGGCTGGCGCGCACCTTGCCTGCGTTGTCCAGAGTGTCCCGCTGGTGCCGCTCCACTGTGTTGCTGCACTTCGCCAGGGTGAGAGCGGCGGTGCCGCGCCCGCAGCTGCTCCAGCGACTACGCCATCTTACCCAGCCCCTCCTGGCGAGCACGCAGCATGCCCTGGAGCTCCCATCACATGGTGCTGGCAACCTGAGACACCCGCCTGTACCACACACACAGAAGAAGAGATACGGGAATGGATTAGGGCGACCCGGGTGACGAGAAGTTCACTACTTCGCCCGGTATACAGGAGGTTGTAGGTTTGATCCAAACCCTGATGCTTACATATTCAATTATGCTCGTCCAGGCGGGGAGAATTCAATCACATTTATTCAATGCGACGTTTCTCATGGGACCCAAACCGAGAGGATTCTGGGATGTTTGTGGTTTTTTGGCAATAACTCTGGAAGGAAACGTCGCAGACCCATCAAGGTGGGACACGTCCAGCGACATAATGGTTGAGTGACTGGTTGAATGAATTCGGAAATGGTTAAATGAGTGAGTGGTTCAGTCAGTTAGTGGTTGAGGGAGTGAGGGAGTGAGTGGCTGAGTGAGCGAGTGGTTGAGTGATTGAGTTAGAGTGACTGAGCGGCTGAGCGGTTAAGTTAGTGAGTCGTTGAGTGAGTGTGGCTGATTGAGTGAATGGCTGAGTGAGTGAAAGAGTGATGGTTGAGTGGTTGAGTAAGTGATTAAGTGAGTGAGTGGTTGAGTGAGTGGTTGAGTAAGTAGCTTCATGAGTAAGTAGCTTCGTGATTGCGCGGCTGAGTGGTTGAGTGTGTGGCTGAGTGGCTAAATGAGTGAATGGCTGAGTGACAGGGTGAGTGGCTGAGTGAAGGAGTGAGTGGCTGAGTGAGTGAGAAAGTAATTGGTTGAGTAAGTCATTAAGTGAGTGAGTGGTTGAGCTAGTGAGTGGTTAAGTGAATCGTTAAGTGAGTGGTTAAGTGAGTGGTTAAGTGAATGGTTAAGGGAGTCGTTGAGTGAGTGGTTTGGTGAGGGGTTGAGTGAGTGAGTGAGTGGTAGAGTTAGTCGTTGAGCGAGTGGTTGGGTGAGGGGTTGAGTGAAAGGTTGAGGGAGTGAGTACTTGAGTGCTTGAATGAGTGGTTAAATGAGTCTTTGAGTGAGTGGTTGAGTGAGTGGTTGAGTGAGCGAGTGCTTTAGTGAGCAAGTAAGTGGTTGAGTGAGCAAGCGAGTGGTTGAGTGAGTGAATGGTTGAGTGAGCGAGCAGTTGAATGAGCGAGTGGTTTATTGAGCGAGTGGTTGAGTGATTGAGTGAGTGGCTGAGTGAGTGAATGGTTGAGTGAGAGGGTGATGGTTGAGTGATTGAGTGGGTGGTTGAATGATTGGTTGAGTGGTTGAGTTAATTATTGAGTGAGTGAGTGGTTGAGTGAGTGAATATCTGAGTGAGTGAGCAGCTGAGTAGTTGAGTGAGTCGTTGAGTGAGTGTGTGGCTGAGTGAGTTTGTGGCTGAGTGAGTGAATGGCTGAATGAATCACAGCTATGATAAAAATGGACATCAGCATATAAGTGGTCTTGTATTCACTCAGTAAACGAAGTTTCATATAAAATTGTACACTCACAGGATCGAGATAAAGATGACATTCCACATCGGAGTAAACTGAGTCACGGTTATGATTAAATTTTGTATTAGCATAACATTGATTTATTAGCATACAAAATGACTTTTTGCAGAGCGATTTATACAAAAGTTTGATAGACTACATGAATTTTTTTTTATAAAAAGTACATACAAACCAGGCATCAATACCGTTGCTTTGTATGATCTGTGAAACGCAGAAAATGTCAGATAAAATCGGACATTTTGAGCTTGCTGCTGTATCGACTGAGTGGAATCAATACAATTAGTATCGATTCACAATCAACAAAGACCACGCGTCCATTAAGGCCAATGTGACGAGGCCATAGATAGATGCCGCGTTATAAAGGGGGGGGGGGGAAGAAAAACGTCGTACTACGTGACATCACAACACCCTGCACACAGCCATAGTGGCTGATTAGGGTGCGCATCATTTACGAATATGTGGTTTAAGTGGTTGAGAGTAGATTTTGTTGTAAATTGATCACGATGCTTTGCGTAGCCTGCATTTAAAATTTCATGAGTGGGTGAGTGCGTGAGTAAGCCGGTAAGTGAGTATGTGGGTGGATGGAGGGAGCTGGGCGGGCACGGCATGGGCTGGAGTGGAGGTGGACTGATGCGGTACGGGAGGATGTGGAGCTGAGTGGGCTTTGCCGACGACTGGTACCAGTGGTGTCGAGATCGGCCTCTGCAGGGAGGCTCGTGAAGGATGCTTCTACTTGGCAGTTGGCGACAGTCGCCCTCCAACAACAACGGAGGAGAGACACTCACAACAACGAGCGGAACACCGGATGATAAACATGCAGCAATTTGGCACAGTACGGGGTACAGGTGGTGCTGCCAGTCATCTCAGTCAGCCAACCCATGGCACCTGGGTCTGTTCCAGGACCTCCGGTCAGCCAGCCTTCGACACTTCACGTGGCTTCAAAGTGCACCTGGCCTGGCACAGGCGCTGTGGTAACGTCACTGTCACTTATTGGCGAATGGTGACGGTTGATAATGCAGCGGTGGTTGTGAGAGATGCCATTTTGGGGGGGGGGGGGGGGGCGCCAACCCTGACCAGCTGTGAACCTCATGTCGCCCGCAGCCACCAGTGCGCCACAGGGAGTTCTGGATGGGTGCGAGGGGCTGGTAACCCCCCTCCACCTTCAACTAAATCACCACACATTCACGTGCGAGCCCTTGGGTCTCTCTGTTAGTCGATGGATCTCTGTGTGTGAGTCTATGGGTCTCTGTGATAGTCCGTGGGTCTTTGTGAGATGAGTCTATGTGTCTGTGTGGTGAGTCTATGGGTCTCTGTGAAAGTCCGTGGGTCTCTGTGAGGTGAGTCTATGTGTCTCTGTGTGGTGAGTTTATGTGTCTCTGTTTTGTGAGTCTATAGGGCTCTGTGCGAGTCTGTTTGAGTCGGTGGTTCTCTGTGTGATGAGTCTATGCGTTTTTGTATAACTCTATGGGTCTCTGTGGGGTGAGTCTATGGGTCTTTGTGGGGTGAGTCTATGCGTCTCTGTCTGATGAGTCTATGAGTCTCTGTGGTGAGTCTATGGTTCTCTGTGCAAGTCTGAGGGTCTGTGCGTAGTGAGTGTATAGGTCTATGTGTGATGACTCTCTGGGTCTCTATGTGATGGATATCTGTGGTGCACATATCCTGGCACAAGCGCCGTTAGTGGAGAATGCTCCTCCCACCACTCCTGCTTGTTGTTGTGCTCGGGAAGGAGAGATAAAACTAGACTAAAATCTCAACAATTTTCATTTCACCAGGTAAGGTCCACTGAGATGAACATCTCTTTTATTACGCACTTTTATTTAACTCACTCGGTCTGTGTCTGTTGTCGTATCCTCAAATCTTGCAACTCAATTTTAACCCACTTCCCAATGTGGTATCGACTGCAAACTTGGTATACTTATGTCATACTGATGCCTAAACTACATTCTATTAAAAAAAGCATTTTTAAACATTCATTTTATATGTTATGTTTCGGCTTGGGTCTAATTGTCCACGCTCAACTAACGTTGGCTATAAATCACCATGGTCCCTTACGTTATGGCAAGCCTCGGGGCCACTTCCTGGAGTCGTGGTACATTTCATTTAATTAAAGCGTGTTTTAAAAAAAAAGTTATTTTAAATATTACTTATTCAGAAGCGACTTGGCACCAATGATAGCTCAACTTAGTGTCTCATCATCACGTGTAATTTATAGCAGCCAAACAATTTCGATTTAAAGCTTTCGTGACTGCAGGGATTCATCTTCTTGGTTCTTTCGGTAAAGTCACGTAAAAAGAAAACCAAAAAATAAAAAAATTAGTAATGAAAACAAAAGAAATGAGAAATTGCTTTTATTATTTTCAATTTATCTTATTTTGTATATTTTTTTATTTAAAAAAATAGATTTTTTTTTTCTATTTACGTAACTTTACCAAAAGAACCAAGCATATGAATTCCTGCAGTCACAAAAGTTTAAAGTCAAAACTTTAAACGAATCTTTCTTAATGTGGAGAGACAGAGACACGCAAACTCCAAATATACAGCAGGCATCAGGGTCGGGATCGAACCTACAAACTCCTGTATACCAGGCGAGGTAGTTAGGGGGGAAAGCAGAGACAGCGAGAGGGAAGATAATTATTCAAACTCACACTCAGTATTACTCACCAACCATGATACACTCACCATCACACTCACCATGATACTCACCCCATCATACTCACGCATTCACCATCACTCACACACAAGCCCACACACATCAACAGTCGCCATTCACCACTACGTGGCGGTGACATCACCACAATAACCCAGGTGCCATGGATTGACGGCTGTGGCAGGCTAAGTGCAGGAGGAGGTCATGGGCCAGACTCAGGTGCCATGGGCCGACTGCTCTGCCTGGCTCGGTACAAGAGGAGGGCTAGACCCTGGTGCTATGGGTTAACTCGTGTGCCACCACCTGCACAGCCACCACAGTAACAACCACACAACTATAATCACAACAATAACCACGACCAACAACTGTAACAACTATAATGTAACCACAACTATAATGTAACCACAACTATAATTTAACCACAACTATAACTTAACCACAACTATAATGTAACCACAACTATAATGTAACCACAACTATAATGTAACCACAACTATAATGTAACCACAACAGCAACAGCAGCAGCAGGGCCGAGCTCTGCTTGAAGCTGCGCCGTGAACTCCGCAGAACGTGACGGCTGTGGGCCAGGCGCCTCCTCTGTCTCCCCCCACCGCCGCCGCCACTGCTGATGTGGACACACCGCGCGAGGTTCTCACCTTCAGGCTGAGTCGACGTAGAGGAGGCCCAGCGAGCCGCCGCTTCAGAAGTTTTCGCTCGCCACTGACGGTGGCCGTGAGCGGGAATCCAAACCAGCCGCTCGCCACCCACAATGCACTGCGCGCGCCGCCTCCACTCGACCCCAGCAGAAGTGGCAGCGGGGGGAGGGGGGTGGGGCATGGGGGGTGAGGGGGAGGGGCATGGGGGGTGAGGGGGGTGAGGGGGGTGGGGCATGGGGGGTGAGGGGGAGGGGCATGGGGGGTGAGGGGGGGGAGGGGTGGTGGGGCATGGGGGGGAGGGGCATGGGGGGGAGGGGGGGGCAGGGGCTGGGGGTGAAGGGGGTGGGCATGGGGGGTGAGGGGGGTGAGGGGGGTGGGGCATGGGGGGTGAGGGGGAGGGGCATGGGGGGGTGAGGGGGGTGGGGCATGGGGGGTGAGGGGGAGGGGCATGGGGGGTGAGGGGGTGAGGGGGGTGGGGCATGGGGGGGAGGGGCATGGGGAAGGTGGGTGGGGCATGGGGGGTGAGGGGGAGGGGAATGGGGGGTGAGGGGGGGGGTGGGGCATGGGGGGAGGGGCATGGGAGGGAGGGGCATGGGGGGTGAGGGGTGGGTATGGGGGTGAGGGGGAGGGGCAATGGGGGCGTTCGCGAGGGGGGGAGGGGACATTGAAGGTGGTCGCGAGGGGGGGGCAGGGGGGAGATTGGGGGGTGAGGGGGAGGGGCGTGGGGGGTGAGGGGGAGGGGCATGGGGGGAGGAGCTCATGGCTGTGACATCACGGGGGGGCGTGGTTACCTTGTACCGCCCCCGCGTCTCGCGCCACTGGCAGTTTGGCCGTTAGAGATGTCTACGTAGTTTATACTTTAGTTGTTTACGTGGTGGTTTAGTTACTGCAGCTACATACTATTAACATTCCTTTATTAATGTCACCCCTATCCCCTCCCTTTGATGCTGCTAATCCTGCATAATCAACGGGCATAATATGACTTTAAACCCCCCGCCCACCTCCTACGCATTTCACAAGTAGTAGTAATCACATACCTGCATTTCCCATAAATATGCTAAATTCCTCTTGATATGCAAATTATTTTGTCAAGGCGGCCTTCCCCCCTTCCAACCCAGCTTAAATATACGTTCCAAGCGTGGTGGTGTTTCATTCCTACCCACACACTCACTCATCCACAAACCCACTCACCCCCTCACTCATCCATCCACTCACATACTCACCCAGCCACTCACCTACTCACCCAGTCACATCCACATCCACTCACCATGCTACCCACTCAATTTCTAACCCACCCTCTCGCCCAACCACCCGGCCGGCCACTCCCTCAGCAACTCACCCACTAACCACGTAATTATTCACCCACCCACCCATCACTCAACCACCCAATAATTCAACCACCAAAACATTCAACCACCCACGAACTCAACCACCGAGCCACTCACACGCACCCACTCAACTACTGAGCCATTCATACACTGACCCACTCACTAAGCCACCCACTCAATCACTAACCCACACTCATGCACCCAGCCACTCACTCACTCAGCGACTCACCTATGACGCATCAACCCATCCACTCACTCATCCACCCACGCACCCACTCACGCACGCACCCACTCATCCACACATGCACGCACCCACTCATCCACACAATAAACGAATATTTAATTGTTTTTCATTTTACTGTAGAGGCTCACTGACCTGGCCCAGCTTCGGCTCAGGTCCGACCCTCAGCCACACGAGCCTGGCCCTCACAAGGACACAGACCTCGCTGCTCTGAGGTCGCCCCTGGCTTGCCCTGCTCGGCTCTTATAAGAGCAGCGAGTCAGGGTAGTCCCAGGGCTAGCTAGCTGGTCTTCAGTCGCCACTGGCTCTTCTGCTCCAACGATTGCCTCGAGCTCTCTCGCGCACCGCCTTATATAGCCAACTGCCCCCCGAGGGGCGGGGCTGTATGCGGACGTTGATGTAGACACCCCACGCACGGACCGTGATGTAGACACCGCAACGTAATGGCTTGCTACACCCCGGTACGTAACACCTCTACATCTCGATTTAAAGCTTTCGTGACTGCAGTGATTCATCTTCTTGGTTCTTTCGGTAAAGTCACGTAGAAGGGAAGTAATAAAATAAAATAAACATAATAAAATAATTCTCACGACGTTTCGGCCACAATGCAAGCAGCCGTCCTCAGGTGAAAACCAGGTCTGTCGAGGCGACAGCGTCTGAATGAAACACCACACGAGCTTGGAGCATATATATAAGCTGGGCGCCTTGACAAAGGAATTTGCATATCAAGAGGAATTTAACATTTCCATGGGAAATGCAGGAATGTGATTAGTACTACATATACCTGTGCATTATGCAGGATTAGCAGTATCAAAGGGAGAGGATATGGGAAATGCAGGTATGTGAATAGTACTAATTCAGCATCAAAGGGAGGGGATAGGGGTAGCATTAATAAAGGGAAGGAGTGTTAACAGTATGTAGCTGCAACAACTAAAACCAACACGTAAACAACTAAAGTATAAACCACATAGTATCATCAGTATACTTACTATACTCTACAATAAGCTGAGTTACTAACAGTAAGTAATACATTACAATTCTACGTCGTAAAAATTATATAATATGCTTCCATCTAAACTTTATTCTCTTTCATCACACGAGTCTACACCGTACTATATACTGCCATAGACAAACCCAACATTAAATTATATACTGTCTCTGTGTTTGTATATGTGGATCGCCTCATCAACGACAATTTCAACCGAGAAGATGGATTTGGGCTTAGCAATCATTGGAAGGACGTAATAAACCATTTCGGATCTTAACTGATTGTGTTCACGTTTACGGTGACTTTCAGCGGCTGCTGCTTCAGCTGAGCGCTGCAGCAGCAGCCCCCCCCCCCCCGGACCCCTCCCCCACCCTCCACTTCTCACCCTGACGCCACACAACCCGTGTGTAGGCGATGCCCTCTGGTGGACAAGGCGCGGTACAGGCGGCAGCACGAGACGCCAGCAGCGTTACGCTGCCAGGGTTACTCACCCGAACACCTCCGTACACTTACACACACCTACACACACCTCTATACACTTACACACACATACACACACACCTCTATACACTTACACACACATACACACACACCTCTATACACTTACACACACCTACACACACCTCTAGACACTTACACACACCTACACACACACCTCTAGACACTTACACACACCTACACACCCCTCTAGACACTTTCACACACCTCTATACACTCACACACACACACCTCTATAAACTCACACACACACCTCTTTACACTTACACACACCTACACACACCTCTATACACTTACACACACCTACACACACCTGTATAGACTCACACCTACACACACACCTCTATACACTTACACACACCTACACACACCTCTAGACACTTACACACACCTCTATACATTCACACACACCTACACACCTCTATACACTCACACACACTCACACACACCTACACACACCTACACACACCTCTATACACTCACACATACACACACACCTCTATACACTTACACACACCTACACACACCTCTAGACACTTACACACACCTCTATACACTCACACACACCTACACACACACACCTCTATACATTCACACACACACCTCTTTACACTTACACACACCTACACACACCTCTATACACTCACACATACACACACACCTCTATACACTCACACACCTACACACACACCTCTATACACTTACACACACACCTACACACACACTTCTATACACTCACACACACCTACACACCTCTATACACTCACACACACTCACACACCTACACACACCTCTATACACTCACACCTACACACACACTTTTATACACTTACACACACCTACACACACACCTCTATACACTCACACCTACACACACACCTACACACACACCCCTATACACTTACACACCTACACACACACGTCTATACACTCACACACACCTACACACCTCTATACACTCACACACCTACACACACCTACACACACCTCTATACACTCACACACCTCTATACACTTACACACACCTACACACACACCTCTATACACTTACACACACCTACACACACCTCTATACACTTACACACACATACACACACACCTCTACACACCTACACACACACCTATACACTCACACACACCTACACACACCTCTATACACTCACACACCTACACACACACCTCTATACACTTACACACACACCTACACACACACTTCTACACACTCACACACACCTACCACACTCTATACACTCACACACACTCACACACACCTCCACACACCTCTATACACTCACACCTACACACACACTTCTATACACTTACACACACCTACACACACACCTCTATACACTCACACACACGTACACACACCTCTATACACTTACACACACATACACACACACCTACACACACACCTCTATACACTCACACACACCTACACACACCTCTATACACTCACACCTACACACACACCTCTATACACCTACACACACACCTCTATACACTTAAACACACCCTTCAACATACTAATGTAGTGGATACAATGGAGAGAGGCAAGACCACTCAGCTCCACATGCTCCCGTACCGCATCAGTTTATCTCTACTCCAGCCCATGTCGTGCCCAAATCTTGACTTAACGCTTTCGTGACTGCTTCTTTCTTTAACCTGTCTACGTGAATTTACCCAAAGAACATGTCGTGTCCGTTTAGGCCCGTCTATCCGGCCAAACAGAAGCTGCTTGGCCATGCGGTGGCTGGGCATGCGGGCTACATGACCCAGCCAACGCAGCCTTGCCTGCAGGGACTTTGTCCAGATCTTTCAAGGAACTGCGAGCTCCTCACACGATCCAGCCTGCAGGTTAACCCCAGGATGGATCGTAGGCAGGACAGCCTAGACGTTTCTAACCGGCGCAGCTATTCCATTAGGGGGGTCCACGTTTCACAAGCGCCTCTACACCCATGCACCGAGCCCACACAGCGTGTAGCTGCTACGCTAGTAAGTTTATTTCGGTGCTACGACCAACAAAACCGCGAGGTGCCGCTGCTGCCGCTGCTGCCGCGCTGTGGCGCCACCGCGTGGCAAGGCGGTGACGTCACAGGGCCGACCCGAGGTCTCCACTTGGCGCCGCCGTCGAGTCGCGGGGGTCTCGCTGTGGCCACAGACGCGAGAGGGACTCCGCAGACGACACGCGGCGGCGGCGGCGGCGTCTACGCCCCCCGCCGCGTCCCTTTGCCCCCTGACCTCCCGCGCCGACTTCACCACGCACGCACCGAGACCACGCACTCGTTACAAGGCGACTCGTTTGTCTGCACGACCTTCTTCCTCGTTCGGTTATTAGTGGGGGTGTAGTGAGGTGATGTATACATGTGTGAAATTATACTCTACATTTGACTATAGATTGGGGAATAATTATGTACGAATCTGCTCGTATAGAATAACTACGACAAATGTTGAATCCGTATGATCACTTACAACTATGTTAAAGACCTTTATAAACTCGTAGATCGTAAGCAATGCGGTTTCCAATAGGAAGCAGCGAGGGCGGACAAATGACGTCACGCGTGCAGAGCGTCCGTCGATTTTTACTCCCTTGCAGTGAGCAGAGTTCGGATACCTCACGACATGGACACTCGGTTAAAGTTTAGCGGGTGAGGTCGTTTAGCTCGCGAGAAGGAGGAGGAGGAGACCTCCTCCAGGGTTCGCGTCCCATTCCCACCACCACCACCTCCACCACCACCTCCACCACCACCTCCACCACCTCCACCACCACCACCTCCACCACCACCACCTCCACCACCACCACCTCCACCACCACCACCACCACCACCACCACCACCACCACCTCCACCACCACCACCTTCACCACCACCTCCACCACCACCTCCACCACCATCTCCACCACCACCACCTCCACCACCACCACCACCTCCACCACCACCACCTCCACCACCACCTCCACCACCACCACCACCTCCACCATCACCACCACCACCTTCACCACCACCACCTCCACCACCACCTCCACTACCACTTCCACCACCACATTCACCACCACCACCTCCACCACCACCTCCACCACCACCACCTCCACCACCACCACCACCTCCACCACCACCTCCACCACCACCTCCACCACCACCTCCACCACCACCTCCACCACCACCAACACCTCCACCACCACCTCCACCACCTCCACCACCACCACCACCACCTCCACCACCACCACCTTCACCACCACCTCCACCACCACCTCCACCACCACTACCACCACCACCACCACCTCCACCACACCACCACCACCTCCACCACCACCACCTCACCATCACCACCACCACCTTCACCACCACCACCACCTCCACCACCACCACCTCCTCCACCACCACCTCCCACCTCCACCACCACCTCACCACCTCCACCACCACCACCACCTCCACCACCTCCACCACCACCTCCACCACCACCACACCACCACCTCCACCACCACCTCCACCACCACCTCCACCACCACCACCATCCACCACCACCCACCACCACCACCTCCACCACCTCCACCCCACCACCTCCACCACCTCCCACCCACCCCTCCACCACCACCTCCACCACCACCAGCAGCAGCAACAGCAGCAGCTGTAGTTGTGCGTTCGTCCACTAGAGGGCATCACGTGCCTTGTGGAGAACCTGCAGTGCCCCTACATCCTATAGCCCTGACCCTATAGCCCTGTCCCTAACCTATTACTGTTGTTGTCCTTCCCCGGCACTTCGGATTAGCACGGTTGGCTATGTACGGTGCGAAAGAAGTTCAGCATACATCATGTTCATCTCAGGCTGCCTTCAATAGCTGCCCCCAGACATGAGTTATCATTTGTGGTCAAGTGGCTTCTGAAATATAAGCTAATACCTCATTGGATGTTGCCTGATAAGATAACAAAAATTGCTTAGTAACTTTTTTACTGATTTGTTTACTTTTCCTATACCTTGCACTCCGATCGTATTTTTCGGATTTTTTGTTGCTGTAACGTTCAAACCCGCCCCTACTTTATAGCTCATCAGATTTCTCCAGTATGATCACAAATTCAAATTTTGATTCTCATTTACATATCTAGGGCAGCTCGTGTTGGTAGTGAGCCCCGATGAAGACCAGCAAGGCGCTCGAAGGGGACGGAGTGGTCACAACCGTGTCTGGTCCTCAGACCCACCCACCCAATCACTCAATCATTCAAATACGCAATTACCCACGGACATATTCACCCACTCACTAAATTACCCACTCAACCACTCACTCAACGACTCACCCACCCACTCACTCACCCACTCAAGTACTCACTCAGTCACCTACTCACCCACTCATTCAATGATTCACCGACTCTTTCACTCGCTCACCCACCCACTCACCCATCCACTCACCCATCCACTCACCCACCTACTATCTTACCCACCCACCTACTAACTCACTCACCCGCTGACCCACCCACGCACCCACTCGCCCATTTACTAACCCACCCATCCGCTAACCCACCCATCCGCTAACCCACCCATCCGCTCACCCACCCACTCACCCACCCAATCACCTCCCCACTCACCCACCACTCATTCACCCACTCACCCATCCAACCACTCACTCAAATATCCACTAATTAACCCATTCACCCATCCAACCACTCAATTATACACTCACACACAGACTCCAGAACTCACCCATTCACCCAATCACTCATTAAAAATTCCACTCACCCACGTTCTCATTCCCAACTCGCTCAATTACCCACTGACCCACCCAAGCACGAAATCATGTATCCACCTCCTTATTCATTGAATTACTCATTCAACCACTCATTCATTCAAACTAACTCACTGACCCGCCCACTCACTCATCAACCCACCTAATCATTTACCAACTTAACCACCCACTTACTCATTAACACATTCACACATCCACCAATCTACACACTGAATTACCCACTCATTTATCCACCTACCACACACACACCCACTCACCCACCCACTCACCCTCCCACCCACTCACTCTCCCACTCACTTTCCCACTCACTCTCCCACCCACTCACCCACCCACTCATTCAACCACTAATTTATCCACCCACTCACCCACCCACCCACTCTCACTCACCCCTCACGCACCTCCTCACCCACCCACTCACCCAATCACTCAATCATTCAAATACCAAATTACCCACGTACGTATTCACCCACTAAATCAATTACCCACTCAACTACTCACCCACCCACTCACCCACTCAAGTACTCACTCGGTCACCTACTCACCCACTAATTCAATGATTCACCGACTCATTCACTCGCTCACCCACCCACTCACCCATCCATTCACCCACCTACTAACTTACCCACCTACTAACTCACCCATCCGCGTATCCACCCACTCACCCACCCGCGTATCCACCCACTCACCCACCCACTCGCCCACTTACTAACTCACCCATCCACTCACCCACCCGCCCACGCACGCACCCACTCACCCACCCAATCACCTCCCCATTCACCCACCACTCATTCACCCACTCATTTACCCACTCACCCACTCACCCACTCACTCAAATATCCACTAATTTACCCATTCACTCATCCAACCACTCAATTATCCCCTCACACACAGACTCACGAACTCACCCAATCACTCATTCAAAAATCCACTCACCCACGTTCTCATTCCCCGCTCGCTCAATTCCCCACTGACCCACCCAAGCACCAAATCATGTATCCACCTCCCCATTCATTTAATTACCCATTCAACCACTCATTCATTTAAACTAACTCACTGACCCGCCCACTCACTCATCCACCCACCTAATCATTCACCAACCACCAACTTACTCATTAACACATTCACACATCCACCAATCTACACACTGAATTACCCACTCATCCATCCACCTCCCACACCCCCAGCCACCCACTCATTCACACACCGACCCACTCATTCAATTACCCATCCACCCATTCAACCACCTACCATCCACTTACCCAGGTACCAACTCATCCAATTACCCACACACCGATGCACTCATTCATCCAGCACCTACCCACCCAACTTGCCACTCGATTTTGGTGTACCCAGTTGTACTGTTTGGCGGACAGAGGCAGGGGAACTTAAGATACTCGACCATTTTGGGACCTCCTTTGCCAGTACCAAAATAAACTAATAGGGATTTTCCCCTTTTTTCTGGCAACATTTGACTGCAAGTATTGTGGTTAATGTAAACATGATGCCTTGCAAAAGGTGTCAGTTTTGTTGCCAGAAAAAATGGGAAAACCCCTATTAGTACTCGACCATTTGTTTCAACTGCTGTGCCAGAAGGTGGAACCAGCAATCTCTCTATTGCCAGTGAATTTACGAGCATGCATCACAGCAGCCCCCTCCAGTATTTAATGTTTAACGAGGGTCTCTCTCTCTCTCTGCGTGTACATCAGGGTAATATTTAATGAGGTGGTGTGGACGTCTCGCTGCTTCGTGATGGATGTGATGGCAGTGGGAAAGTGGGGCAATGGAACAGCGGGGCATTAGGGCAGAGTAGCACCAGCGCAGTGGAGCAGCGGAGCATAAGGGCATTGAGGCAGTGGGGCAGTGGGGCAGAGGGCATTGGGGCAGCAGGACAGCGGAGCAGCTTGGCAGAGGGGCAGTGGGGCAGTTAGGGGGCGGATGTGTCAGACGAATCGCCTGATTATCTTTTCCCACCACTGCCTGTACACGTTCTGAAGAAGGGCCATTGCCTGAAACTTCTCTCATGACATAGTTGTCATTGTACCGCCGCACACACAGCCGGGACACTGCACACGAGCCAAGGCACATTTAACAAACCCAGGCAGCACTCACAAGCAATGCAAAGTTACATTGTTTCCTCATAAGTTCATGTCATGACGTTAATAATAAAAACAACAATGATAAGTATTACATAATACATTGTATTGATCCTATCTCTGAACAGAGTTAGTCTGTTGGCAGCAGTCATTGTCCAGTCCAGTCCTGGCATCTGCTGCTCAGTTTCCTTCCCCGGCTGCGGTCCCAGTGGCACCGTCTTTCCGGGGAACCGTGTGGTGTGTGTGGTGTGTGTGGTGTGAGTGGTGTGTGTGATGTGTGTGGTGTGTGTGGTGTGTGTAGTGTGAGTGGTATGAGGGGTGTGAGTGGGTGTGTGTGTACGGTTTGTGCGGTGTGTGCGGTGTGTCTGGTGTGTGTGGTGTGTGTGGTGTGAGTGGTGTGTGTGGTGTGTGTGGTGTGAGTGGTGTGTGTGGTGTGTGTGGTGTGAGTGGGGTGTGTGGTGTGTGTGGTGTGTATCACGGGGTGGGTGGGTAGATGGTGTGGTGCATGTGGTGATAGCGGTCATGGTAAGCACCGCACCACCTCCATCACCCCAACTGTGCGGTCGACCGGTCGCAACAAAACAGCATCATGCTGTGGAGGAGCGCATGGATCGCGTTCGCCACACGAGCCAGGCCCTTTCGTTCCCGCACTACCACCTCCTCCTGCGTGTAGGTGTGAGTAAGGGTATAGAGGTGTGTGTAGGTGTTTAGGTGTATAGAGGTGTGTGTGTAAGTGTATAGAGGTGTGTGTGTAGGTGTGGGTACGTGTATAGAGGTGTGTGTGTAGGTGTTTAGGTGTATAGAGGTGTGTGTGTAAGTGTATAGAGGTGTGTGTGTAGGTGTGAGTAAGGGTATAGAGGTGTGTGTGTGGGTGTTTAGGTGTAGAGAGGTGTGTGTGTAAGTGTATAGAGTGTGTGTGTAAGTGTATAGAGGTGTGGTGTAGGTGTGTGTAAGTATATAGAGTGTGTATAGGTGTGTGTAGGGTTGTAGAGGTGTGTGTGTAGGTGTGTGTAAGTGTATAGAGGGGTGTGTCAGTGTGTGTGAGTGTATAGAGGTGGTGTGTAGGTGTGTGTGAGTGTATAGAGGTGTGTGTAGGTGTGTGTGGGTGTATAGAGGTGTGTGTATATAGGTGTGTGTGTAGGTGTGTGGTGTCTAGAGGTGTGTGTGTAGGTGTGTGTGAGTGTATAGAAGTGTGGTGGTGTAGGTGTGTGTGAGTGTATAGAGGGTGTGTGTGTAAGTGTATATAGGTGTGTGTGAGGTCCTGGGGGAGGGAAAATCTCTCAGCCAGGAAAACATCATGGCACAAAGTGGGGATAACCCTGCTGAGGCTGCGGTGCCTCAAATATTGGAGGTCACCCCCTGTGAGTGGGCTGGCTGAGGTGCCATCTGTTGAGGAAGTACTGAAGGCGATCCGGAGTCTGAGACCAGGAAAGGCACCGGGCAGAGATGATCTCCCAAGCGAAATGCTGAGGGAGGGTGGCGCTTGTGCACAGACTGCCCTATATGACATCATAACAACAGTCTGGACCGCTGGACGGTACCGCAGGATTGGAAGGATTCCTTGCTCGGCACGCTGAGGAGAGGCTTGCAGAACCCCAATGCGGTTTCAGGAAAGGGCGGTCCTGTACAGATGCCATATTTTCTGTCTGTCTGCTACAGCAGAGGTGTAGGGAATTCCAACAAGACCTTCATCTCTGCTTTATTGACCTGGTCAAGGCCTATGATACCATCAGTAGGCCTGGGCTCTGGGTTGTTCTTCGTGCTTTCGGAGTCCTGACCCTCTGCTCACGATCATTAAGGACCTTCATGATGGTGAGCGGGCCCGGGTAAAAACTACGTGGCCGGGAATCAA